>NW_027361732.1:52202500-52330000 GCF_039654945.1 Dendrobates tinctorius
ATTGCCAGCTAGGAGATTCAATTCCTGTAGCCTGGAACCTAAGAGCTCAGCCTAAAGGCCCCATCACACACAACGATCTTGCTAGCGAGATCGCTGATTTTGTGATGCCTCAGCGATCTTGCCAGCGAGATCGCTGTGTGTGTCGGGGATCAGCGACCAGCCCCCCTGCCGGGTATCGCTGATCGCGCTCCATCATCCTGGGCTGTTTTTCGATCGCTGGTCTGCCGCTGGCCAGCACGCATCACTGCATGTGGCAGCGAGAGACAAGCGATCAGCGACGCTGGACGCTGGTTTCCAATGTAAACATCGGGTATCTAAGAGCCGCGCGGCTCTTAGATACCTGATGTTTGCATTGGAAACCAGCTTGCTCGCTGGTCCTTTGTCTATGTGACAGCTCACAAGCGATCAGCTGGGACATCATTATGTGTTATGGGGCCTTTACTCTTGGGCAGATCCAAATCTCTAACAAGATTGTTCAGTTCACTTGTGTTGTAAGCTGTGGTACAGTTGAGGTTGCTGACAATGTTTGGGTCGTGAGGGGAATATGCTTCATGACTAGACTGAAAATGTTTCTCATGCTTTAAGAACTGGCAATTCTTCTGTATATGGTACTGGGCGTATTGCAGTTGGAATGTTTAGATACTGTAAAGTCCACTTTTTCATTGAAACTCATTTCCTAATGGGGGGCACCTTGCAGAAAGATGAATTGCTACTGTGATCACTTGGCTCTCTCCAGATCATTGGAACTGCAAAAGGCATAGACCTCTTCCCATGCAACCACTGGATAAATGTGATGCATGTACAGTGGGTACGGAAAGTATTCAGACCCCTGTAGGGAAGGTGACCTGACGGACGTACGTACTTGTCAGAATAAAGAAAGGAAGGTTTGCACAGTTTAGACAGATGTCAGTTATTACAGTGGGGAAACAGCTAGGAAAGTGTAGTGGAGGTGCAGTACCTTGGGTTGACCATTAGAGGGCAGGGAGGAGTGTGAGCATAGGACTTGATATCAGCTAAGGGCTTAAGAAACTGTTGGTCATGGGGGGGCGGAGTTATAAGGAACCGGGAAAGATAAATTTGAAGGAGGGTTCCAGAAAGTTCCAGTCCCCAGGGAGAGCTCAAGTGATACGGACACTGTGACAGTTGTGGCACTGTGAGGAAAACCCAACCAGGGGGACTGAGGAGAGAGAAAGTCAGGGGGGTGGTCCTGACATAAAGAACCGCAGTATAGACGAGGCTCCGGGTGTGGGACACCGTATTTGGAACGACGTTTGACCAGTAAAATTACTGTTGGTGCATAGGGAAATTGGCGGCCACAGTGACGGAGCTGTCAGAAACATCCCAGAGTGTAAAAGTAGAAGCACCCTTTTGAGCTAGTACAGCCATGAGTCTTCTTGGAAATGATGCAACAAGTTTTTCACACCTGGATTTGGGGATCCTCTGCCATTTTTCCTTGCAGATCCTCTCCAGTTTCATCAGGTTAGATGGTGAATGTTGTTGGACAGCCATTTTCAGGTCTCTCCAGAGATGCTCAATTGGGTTTAAGTCAGGGCTCTGGCTGGGCCAGTCAAGAATGGTCACAGAGTTGTTCTGAACCACTCCTTTGTTATTTTAGCTGTGTGCTTAGGGTTATTGTTTTGTTGGAAGGTGAAACTTCGGCCAAGTCTGAGGTCCAGAGCCCTCTGGAAGAGGTTTTCATTCAGGATATCTCTGTACTTGGCCACATTTATGTTTCCTTCAATTGCAACCAGTTGTCCTGTCCCTGCAGCTGAAAACACCCCTATAGCATGATGCTGCCACCACTATGTTTCACTGTTGGGTTTGTATTGGGCAGGTGATGAGCAGTGCCTGGATTTCTCCACACATACCACTTAGAGTTATCACCAAAAAGCACTGTCTTCATCTCATCAGACCAGAGAATTTTATCTTTTACAGTCTGGGAGTCCTTCAAGTGTTTTTTTAGCAAACTCTGTGGATTTTCATATGTCTTGCACTGAGGAGAAGCTTCTTTTGGGCCACTCTGCCATAAAGGCCCGAATGGTGGAGAGCTGCAGTGATAGTTGACTTTGTGGAATTTTCTCCCATCTCTCCACTATATCTGTGGAGCTCAGCCACAGTGATCTTGGGGTTCTTATTTACCTCTCTCATCGTGGCTCTTCTCCCATGATTGCTCAGTTTGGCTCGATGGCCAGGTCTAGGAAGACTTTTGGTGGCCCCTAACTTCTTCCATTTAAGGATTATGGAGGCCACCGTGTTCTTAGGAACCTTGAGTACTTAAATTCTCTTGTAAGCTTGGCCAGATCTGTGCCTTGCCACAATTCTGTCTCTGAGCTCCTTGGCCATTTACTTTGACCTCATGATTCTCATTTGGTCTGACATGTACTGTGAGCTGTGAGGTCTTATATACACAGGTTTGTGCCTTTAAAAATCAAGTTATATCAGTTTAATTAAACACAGCTGGGCTCCAATGAAGGAGTAGAACTTTCTCAAGGAGGATCACAAGGAAATGGACAGCATGTGACTTAAATATGAGTGTCTGGGTAATGGATCTGAATACTTATGGCCATGTGATATTTCAGTTTACCTTTTTTAATAAACTTGCAAAAATGTCTACATTTTTGTTTTTCTTCAGTCAAGATGGGGTGCAGAATGTACATTAATGAGAAAAAAATGAACTTTTTTGAATTTACCAAATGACTGCAATGAAACAAAGAATAAAAAATGTAAAGGGGTCTGAATACTTTCCGTATCCACTGTATATTTCAGCATATGTGTGATGCCCAACTCTTGTACTGATATCCTATTCTGCAGTCAAAATACTGGTTTGTAGGCCTTCCTTATCAAGTTTCGCCTTTGTGACACAAAAGTGACTCCTCTGAATTTGTAGCAAAAACTATACACTTTGTTAATGCAAAAACAAGGCATATTTTTAAAAACATATAAAAACATCAATATGCTAAAAAACTAAGCTAAGAAGTCTTGGTTGTCACTCAATAGGTGTTCACTGTGCATGTGTCTATTTCTGACGGTCTCTGAGCATTATGTAAGAAAAAAGCCAAGTGAAGGAAAGGGAGATATGGTGAGCATGGGCAGAGTGGAGCTGAATATGGAGCACTGGAATGGCAGAAAAGACAGGGAAAAGTGTAGAAAATGAAGAAAATAAGATAGCTAACTGAAAAACTAGGAGTAAGTGAAAATGAGACGTAGAGAAAGTAGCGATAGAGGATGAATGGAAAGAGAGGATGAATGGGAAAGTGTAATAAAATTAAAAAATGACAAGAACGGGAAAAAAGTGAGGATGGTAGAGTAGGATACAGCCACCAAAGATGATTGGAAAACCAGGGAAAAAAAGGAAGAAAGAGATAGAGAGAAATGGGAATGGATAGAGAAAAAGAGGGAAACAAGGGGTAAAAAATGAGAGATATGGGGAAAAAGGGGTAAAAAGAGAAAAAAACAGGGTAAAATGAAAAAAGGTAGCAAAAGATGTAAGGTGGGAAGCAAGAGAAAGGCAAGGGGGGAGAAAATAGAAGTGTAAAAAGGGGAAAAGGAGGGGAAGGGGAAAGAAGAGAGTGAGGGAGAGGCAGAGAAATACAGTATGAGTGTTTCCATGTAGGAGTAAATGCAAGAGAGAAATAAAGTTAAATAATGAATTATATCATAGACAAGACTTGGGCACTGAAATAATAAGAAAAAAGTAAGATGGACTTTTTTTTATAGAAAATCACATTGCCTGTTTAGGTCATGTGGTTCCATTCTTTGAAAGATATGGATCCAGTATGCTTCAGTTACTTGTAGTTTTGTATCTTATTGCCTCCTCTCCCATATCCAAGACCATATCTAACAGCACAAATCCACTATAAGATGTAAAAAAACAATCTTGCCAATATCTTCACATTTTATATCCTCTGGCCATTATATCTCACAATTAAGATTTCAAGTAATAGAACACATAAGGGCTGCCAGGTGAGGAGGCAATAGAATGCAAAAGCTAAAAGAATGGGAAGCATATCACATTTACAAGGCGATGTTTATTGTCACTATCTCACAGATAACTTTGACAAAGACCGCAAAGGTCGAAACTTTTGATATTTTATATGTGTACATGGATTTAGTAAGGAAGAATGGAACATCAACACTACTTAAAATGTCAAATGTTCTTTATTAGAATTTCATTAAAAAGACGTAAGAGATATTCACCATGAATAACAGACTAATGTATTTCTGGCAGTATACATAGACACTTGTGAGACGCAATGAACACGATTGAAGCAATTATTCTGGCTTTTTTCATATTTCAGTGCCAAAGTGCACACTTTTCTTTCAATTTTAAGACACAGCGTCCATTTTCCGAACATTAAATCTATCTACTACAGTTGAGCAAATTATCCATGTTATAGCCTATGTAATAACCTAGGAAGCGATTGCAGCAGCTATTTTAGGGTAGTTTAGCACAGTAAGAGGATAGCACACCCCTCTGCAATAGAAATAGGAAGAGAAAGCCTTAAAAAAAATGCCTTAAAAAATGCACTAACAATGGTGTAACTTGTATTTGTCCTGTTGTATTTGAGCTACAATTTAACATTTTTTCTTTATTCTTAATGCACTAGAAAGGAGCAGTAAGCCACAGAAATAAAATATCTGTGCTACCCATACAGTCCAATGAATAAAGTCACATGCAGCATATCATAGAGATCCTAACATGAGAAGCGTAACTAAGATCATACATAAATGCAAATCTGAACAAATTTATTGAAAAAATAGATGAAAACATGTAAAAAAAAATACAGTTCAATGAATCCATACAATGTTGAGAATCAGAGAAAAGGAAAAATGGTCAGGGCAGATAAAGGCCCAAAGGGATTTCACAATGCAGATGGGCATGCATGAAGAAAAAAATGAGTGGATGAATAAAGTATACATAAATAAAAAGACGGTGCAGTAAGCAAAGGTGAACGATATGAGTAAAGTTCACGTATATACAGTATATAGTGATGTTAGTTATCATCAATAAGCATAAATGAAGATACAGGTGCATCTCACAAAATCAGAATATCATCAAAAAGTTAATTTATTTCAGTTCTTCAATACAAAAAGTGAAACTCATATATTATATAGAGTCATTATAAACAGAGTGATCTATTTCAAGTGTTTACGTCTGTTAATGTTGATGACTATGGCTTACAGCCAATGAAAACCCAAAAGTCATTATCTCAGTAAATTAGAATACTTTATAACACCAGCTAGAAAAAGTGATTTTAAAATCCGAAATGTTGGCCTACTGAGAGCGAATTTATGGGGTATTGTCAAGAGGAAGATGAGAGACACCAGATCCAACTGTGGGAGGAACGGCCCCCATCGAGTGGCCTGGCCGGAACCAAGGGAGCCTTCATCTGGGTTACGGGGGAAACTGTCCCCGCGGGGCAGAATTCAGAGACGGGTGACCCTGACAGACAGGTGGACTAGGGGAGGGATGAATATAAAGGAGGCAGGGAATTCCCCGGGCAATGAGTCAGCAGAGATGCAGAGGCAGCAGGAGACAGAGGGAGCAGCTGAGAGCGAGAGCGAGAACGACTCACCAGTGCCAGGGGGGACATTCATGGGAGACTCCAGGAGGATGGTACCGAGGCGGATACCCAGGACTTGCTGCCCCGCCCCAGTCCGCAGCCCCTGCAGTCTCAGTTCAGCCTGCGGCCGCTGCCACCACTCCTCAGCCCGCGGCTGTGGCCTGCCCACGGATGCCCACGGACGCTGCCTTCCCACCCCAGTCCGTGGCTGCGGCCCGTCTCCCGCCTCCTGCAGCCACCCTGTCCTCACCAGTGGCCGTGGCAAGAGCAACACCGCCAGCGGCCTCCACTGTCCCGCTCCAGCCCGCAGTAGAGGCTTGGCCTCCGCTGGAAGAGGGCCCCCGGCGCAGTCGTCAGCTGTGCAGGTGGCCAGCCCTTCACCACCACTCATCGGTGCCACGTGCCTCAGGCCAGGGGCTGCGGTCCAACCGTCCAAGGACCCTATCGGAGCCTGTGGGGCTCCAGCGGCATCAGCGCGCCGGAGCGCACTAAGACCTCATCACCGTCTCACCAACTGGGACGAGCAACTCCTACACCGAGAGACCGCCAACCCGAACGGCGAGGGACATCTGAATGGCTAAGTTGACTCTATAGTTTAAGGACCCGTAGTCGGCCATTCTGCGGCCCTATAGTGACCGGCCATTGCAGGGAGTAGTTATGTTCTAAACGTAGTGTGTGCCTGTATAGAGCCCCTACGAGGGCAACCACTGTTACCCCTTCTGTTTGCTGATCAGGCTGGGGCTGAGGAAAGCTCCCTCTAGCCCTATAAAAGTTAATACAAAAAA
This sequence comes from Dendrobates tinctorius, assembly GCF_039654945.1. NCBI lineage: Eukaryota > Metazoa > Chordata > Amphibia > Anura > Dendrobatidae > Dendrobates > Dendrobates tinctorius. The sequence goes on from NW_027361732.1 coordinate 52,208,850, forward strand.
CATCTACCGTCTCGCGACTCGTCGCTGCATCCTGCGCACCTGCAAGTACCACACAACAATGCAGACGAGCTGAAGGCTGCTATCAAAGCAACCTGGGCTTCCATAACACCTCAGCAGTGCTACAGACTGATCGCCTCCATGCAACACTGCATTGATGTAAAAGGAGCCCCGACCAAGTATTGAGTGCATTTACTAAACATACATTTCAGTAGGCCAACATTTCAGATTTTAAAATCAGTTTTCAAGCTGGTGTTATAAAGTATTCTAATTTACTGAGATAATGACTTTTGGGTTTTCATTGCCTGTAAGCCATAATCATCAACATTAACAGAAATAAACACTTGAAATAGATCACTCTTTTTGTAATGATTTTATATAATACTAGCTGAAGAGCCCGGCGTTGCCTGGGCATAGTAACCATCTGTGGTTAGTTATAACAAATTATAATGATTATATTGCACATAAAAACATTTCACATCATATATTCAACACTACAGATTTGCAACACAAATTAACTAAGCAATTACTCAAGTATTGATAGTATTTTATTTTCAACTCATTCAAGAGCCTTTTGATAAACAACATTTTTGGTTTTTCCTTTCGGTGCAAAGATGAACAGATTTTTGGCAGTTCCAACTCTTGAACAGACCACGTAAAGTTGACCATGAGAAAAGCATGGAGATTGCAAATCGATCCCTACTACTTTCAATGACTGTCCCTGAGCATTGTTAATGGACATTGCAAATAGCAGTTGAACTGGGAACTGGAGGCGTTTAAAATAAAAAACAAATCAGATGGAATGAGTGGAATTCTTGGAATTAAAATGTCCTCTCTTTGGCACATCCTGTTTTTGAGCTGTGTATCTAACCCTATCCTGAATGATAATGTCTGCTAAGCTGTGTACCTAATCCTCTCCTGTGTGATACTTTCTGCTGAGCTGTGTATCTCATCCTATCATATGTTACTGACTACTCAGCCATGTATCTAATCCTATCCTGTGTGGTACTGACTGCTGAGCAGTGTATCTAACCCTATCCTGTGTGATACTGACTGCTGAGCCATGTATCTAATCCTATCATGTGTGTTACTGACTGCTCAGCCGTGTATCTAATCCTATCCTGTGTGATACTGACTGCTGAGCCGTGTATCTAATCCTATTCTGTGTGATACTGTCTGCTGAGCCATCTATCTAATACTATTCTATGTGATACTGTGTGCTGAGCTGTGTATCTAATCCTATCCTGTGTGATACTGTCTGCTGAGCAGTGTATCTATTCCTATCCTATGTGATACTGACTGCTGAACTGTGTAGCTAATCCTATCCTGTGTGATACTGACTGCTGAGCCGTGTAACTAATCCTATCCTGTGTGATACTGGGCTCCCCCTGCAGTCTGTGTCAGAGGGTGGTCTGTGTTGGCACGGTAATAAATTGTGTTATTTCCAGCTTTACAGAAGGACGATAGCACCATAGAAATGATAAGAGTAATAGGCAAAATTGTTTGGTGAATTGGAACGCGCGGGGTTAAAATTTCACCTCACAACATAGCCTATGATGCTCTTGGGGTCCAGACGTGTGACTTTGCAAAATTTTGTGGCTGTAGCTGCGACGGTGCACATGCCAATCCCGGACATCCACACATACATAAATACATACACTTTTCCCCCCATTATGAACCTAGGGGCAAAATTGTTTGGTGAATTGGAACGCACGGACATACACACATACATACAAACATACACACACACACATTTTGCTTTATATATTAGATATGAGTTTCACTTTTTGTATTGAAGAACTGAAATTAACTTTTTGATGATATTCGAATTTTGTGAGAAGCACCTGTAGTAATGCTAGACATCAAACATATATAAAAATATTGATTTGAATCACACACAGCAGAGAAAAGAACACAAAATATAATTGACTTTTAGCAGTGTTATAGCATGGTCAAATGCATAGGACCAAACAAAGTAAAGGGGGACGCCAAGTGCTCAGCCAACTTGCGTTTCACACAGTGTTCTTCATCTGAAATCAGTGTCAGTCTGAGACAGTATGTTGCTAGTCACAAGCGACTGTACTGTTTTGTTTGTTTTTTTATACAATCCTTTTCATGATGGTGGGAGTAATTGTTTTAATAAAAATGCAAAAGAAAATTCCCCAGAATACAAACATTTACTCCAACTGTCTACTTCAAAAAGTGTGCATGTCGCAATTTTTTTATCTAATTACTGATCTGGATGCTGGAATTTTTTCCATATTGCGCTTTGCTGCAGAGGGATCCTGTTTCCACATTCCGTGCACCGATCGGACTTATAGCTGTCTTCTTTGGGGTGAGCTGAAAATATTTTCTTTTTTTACTTCATTGTTTGGATTCCCTATTTTTCGTGCTCCCCTTATTTTGATTGTGACATATCCATTTTTATTCATAAATATGAATTTGGAGATAGCTACCAATATTTCTGATGTTATTATCAGTGATGATTTTTTCAATGTGAACAGTCGACAACGACTAGATAAGGCTGCCAACATTTTTTCTACTATACATGCCTATACACCTGAGGATGAAAAGGATTTGAAACCACTTATGTGGGAACTTGAAAAACTTATGTCATCACGACTCCGGGTGTGGTGGGACCACAAAACCTTACAAGCTTATATGAACAGCAATATGATTCCAAGAGGTTTGCGCATCAAGAAGCGCCCTACTACGGAATATGACCTTGAATTTATAAAAGAATGGGACAATATTCTTAGTGACTGTTCTATTAAGCTGATGAATTTGATTGTGAAGAGAGAAGAAGCCAAGATGTTAACTTTGGAGGAATCTATTAAAATGATTGAAAGTGATTTGGTGAAATATAAAGATTCTTCTTCTTTTATAATGACTAGAGATAAAATTAATGACAATTTGCGTAAAATGGAGGACTCTATTACAGTGATAAAAGAAAAGAAATTCAGAAGAGATAAAACTGATTATCAAAATAATCATATTTATGATTGGCATGATTACAGAAGAAAACGTAACAACATTCACCCTTCTATTCTCAAACGCAGAGATAATAGGGTAAGCTTTTCCTCAACGGATATGGATAATACGGATGTTTATACTGACACTTCTGATACTGAGAATTTACCATCTAATAGTTCCACGTGTGCACGGGATGTGGGGCAGCGGATTTCACAAAGCAGTAGTTTTCCAAAAAACGGTTCAGGAAAAAGAAAAAACGTCAAAGGAGATCAGGGAGGAAACACTCCCATCATAAGAGAATTCAGGAGATCAGCGCGGAACAAGCATGCTTAGATACAACTGACGATTTTACAGTCCTGAACCTTTCTGCATCGATTTTATCGAATGATCAAATTAATATCCTTGAAAGGGGTCTTAATTTTGTGCCTACAGCGAAAATGGACTTATTCAATACTATGCTTGATGTTAATCTTTTTATGAGAAGATTGACTCTTAGGAGACATTTTTTTGCAGAGGATGTGGAACATGAAAAAATTTCCAATATTAATGATGAATATGTTGATAAAGTTCCTGAGGAATTTATGCCTACTTCTTTCCAGGAGCAAGTTACCCTAAAGAATTTGAGGGACTTGTCTGAATCTGGTTCTAAGTTAATGTATTTAACTGATGTTAATTTTTCCTCTAGAGTCCCTAATCCTAGATATTATCCTGAGCAGTCAAAATTACAAGTTATGGATGATTTTCAATTTCTTGTTGAGGATGAACTTATGAAAATCTATAATGCTAATCAGAAGGGTCGCTCTAACATTTCTCGTACTGAGAAACAGGCACTTGATTTGTTATCTGCTAATGTCAATATCATGGTAAGAAATTCTGACAAGGGGGGATCTGTGACCATATAAGATACTGGGCTGTATGAAAGAGAGGTGAGGGCTATGCTTTTTAATAGTGAAGTATACAAGGGAATTAATTATAACCCTACAGATAACATCAGAATGGAATTACAGGAATTGTTACATAGGGGTTTTAGTTTGGGAATTATCAATCAAAAACAATGTGAATTTTTCTGTCCTTTATATCCCAGAGTCCCTTTGTTACATGCACTTCCAAAAGTTCATAAGGAGGTTTTTCCACCTTTGTTTCGTCCTATCATATCGGGCATAGGATCCCTTAATGAAAACTTGTCGGAATGGTTGGACGCAAGATTAAAACCTCTAGCCACTATTTCACCTAGCTATGTGCGGGATTCCAAGCAAGTTCTTAGTATTTTTTCTCAGGTGGAATGGCGAAGTTCCTTTTGTTGGCTTACTTGTGATGTACAAAGTTTGTACACTTCCATCCCACATGATTTGGCTATTTTGGCTCTTACTACTTATTTACAGAAATACAGTAATTTTTCAGAAGATAGAATCATAGAATCATAGAATCATAGAATCGTAGAGTTGGAAGGGACCTCCTGGGCCATCTGGTCCAACCCCCTGCTCAAAGCAGGATTCGCTAAATCATCCCAGTCAGATGTCTGTCCAGCCTCTGTTTGAAGACTTCCATTGAAGGAGAACTCACCACTTCTCGTGGCAGCCTGTTCCACTCATTGATCACTCTAACTGTCAAAAAGTTTTTTCTAATATCTAATCTGTGTCTCCTTACAGATGTATTTGATTGAAGTGACTTATTTTTTGTTAAAAAACAACTTTTTTTCTTTTTTGGATGATCTTTATTTACAGGTGCAAGGTTGTTCCATGGGTTCCAAGTTTTCACAGTCTCTTGCTAATATTTTTATGGCCTGGTGGGAGGAGGAGTACATTTTTTCTGAAAAAAATCCTTTTTCTTCTGATATTTTTCTTTTTCTGAGATTCATTGATGATGTTATAATTGTGTGGGATGGTGATGTATCTAATATTGAGAATTTTATGTTCTATATTAACAATAACCCATGCAATATACGTTTCACACATCAATTTGATGCCAAGATAATTTCGTTTTTGGATATTTTTTTGTCGGCAAATTTGGAGGAAGGAAAAATTGATTGTGATATTTTTAGAAAACCTACGGCAGGCAATTCATTGTTTCACGCATCTAGCTGCCATCCACGGCATGTTATAGCTAATATACCTACAGGGGAGTTTGTAAGAGCAAAAAGAACATGTACTACGCCTAATTTATACGATAAACAATGTGAGATCATTGGTAAACGTTTTATAAAGAGGGGTTATACTAAGGTAGACATTCAGAAAGCTAAACATAGAACGGATGAAAAAAGTAGAGAGGATTATTTGCAGAAAGAAAGCAGAAAAACACTAAATCCTGTGGAGGGTCGGTCACCTATTGTTTTTTCAACTAATTTTAGTACTGACTACTACAGGATTGTTCATATTATTAAAAAATTCCTCCCTATTTTGTATGTTGATGATACATTAAAGAATATACTGAAGGATGGGATCAGATTTGTTTCAAGGAGGAATTATACTATTGCTAATAAGGTATCTCCAAGTGATCATACTAGTGTCAGTAGAAATGCTAACAAATTTTTTTCAGATAGTTCAGCAATTATAACTAATTGGTTACCCACTTGTGGATCTTTTAAGTGTGCTCAGAAAAACTGTGGGCTATGTAGGTTTATGTGGAACACAGAAAAAATAGTATCTTCTGTTAATGGAAAGGAATTTAAAATAAAATCTTTTTTGAACTGTGGTTCTACCGGTGTGATCTATGTCATAACATGCGTGGATTGCAACATTCAGTATGTGGGAAATACTTCACGTACTTTGAGACGTCGTATTTCCGAGCACGTCTATGACGTAGGTCACACTACTACACGCAGTTTGTCTGTTGCTTCTTGACATTTTTTGCATATACATAAAGGAGATCTTAGCAACTTTAGGGTTAATGCCATAGAGAAGGTACAGACAAAGAGGGTAGGTGGAAATTTAAATGATTTATTATTACGCCGAGAGGCAAAATGGATGTTATTGTTACAAAGCAGGGTTCCAACGGGTATGAATATTAGGAGTGAGATTTTGAGTGTTTTGTAAGTGTGATTTTGACTTACCACCTCCCATTAATCAGCTGGCTATGTTTAGTCTTGATTGTTCCTTGACTTCCTATGTTTCCCTTTAAAAGCATGTGTTCAGATGTATTATGTGTTGTCTTAGAATAAGGACTGTTTTTTTGTCCGAAACGCATCCAACTACACGCCCTGATGCGTCTCTTATCATGATGGAGAGTCTTATGATTTTGTTAAATTTTTGGAATAAAGGAATAAAAAAAAAAAAAAAAATTTTTTTTTATCTAATTACTGATCTGGATGCTGGAATTTTTTCCATAGTGTCAGTCTGAGACAGTATGTTGCTAGTCACAAGCGACTGTACTGTTTTGTTTGTTTTTTTATACAATCCTTTTCATGATGGTGGGAGTAATTGTTTTAATAAAAATGCAAAAGAAAATTCCCCAGAATACAAACATTTACTCCAACTGTCTACTTCAAAAAGTGTGCATGTCGCAAACAATTTCTTTTTACACATCAGTTAAAACTAGTAAAATGTTCAATCTGTAGATGCCACCCCAATACAATGACCTGTTGCAGGATCTGGCTTAGTGGATATGCACATAGCTAGCATTTTTTTCCCCCAAATGTTGGTGCAGATGGTTGAATTTAGTAAAAAAAACATAAACATTTAATTCTCCAGATCTGTCTTTAAACACCTGTTCTACTAGTCAATTTGACAACCTTACATGCCACACCTATTCTTTGGCCTGCTGCCACAGCTTGTTTTTTGCACATGTACCTACTTAACCACCACTTCTTGTCATGTCTTTTTTTAAATAGATTGAATAGTTGTGGTTGAAAAGATTGTAAAAAGTTAATTATAGTGTTGTACAAAATGTATGGTAAAAGGAAAAGTGACAATGGCAATGGATGGGGTGGTGTAAAAGCTAACTACCTTGTAAAACAATGAAAAGTCTGAAACGCATGTTATTAAATGAGTTGCATGATGTTACTGGATTACCGTTCATTTCTACGGTGAGGTCACTTTGACATTACTAGGGCTGTGTTTGTGTTATAGAAATTGAATTAGTTTGGACAGAGTCCTGAGACACATCATGGTGTCAAACATATCTTTTCAATTGGAAATTTTGCTATTTGCGCTGAATACATTTGTTTTGAATCGAGTTCTTTTGAAAAGCCATTCAATTTGGCAAATTTGAATTTCAAAATATTTGATCATCTGAGTCCAGTGTCTGACTGGGGTGCTAAGGGCCCGCCAGTAACCAATTCATGGGCCCCACTTTCAACAATTGAGAGAATCTTGAAGAGGAAGGCTACGCCTATCATTGTGACAATCTGAAAGCTTATGAGGATAGTGATATACTGTATAAATATAAATTCACCCATTACTAAGCAGAGGTGATATGACAATTGCTTAGTCATGTGTAAGCAAGCTCAGTCTACAATTAAAAATAAAGAGACAAATAGACAAAGAAAACCTAAAAAAAAAATATGCGTCAGTCACCTCACATCTGTCACATCTGATCTTTATATAATAGAAAGTAGAGCACAACTTTACAGAATGCATGTTAGCAGAGTTGTGGAAATGAAACGAAACGTCTGGAGGAGCATGTGCCTCAGGTGGTGGGTGCCAGGGGGTTTGGCAACAAGTTATTCTTCCTTGACCATGATATTTAGATAAAGGAATTCTTTTTTGGTTCTGGAGTTTGTAAGATAGTGCTGCAGCATAAGATGTGCTATTTGCCAATGATGAAGTAAGTAGTGTTATTTGATGAATCCAGTATTTATTTTCAAATTTCTCTTTTATTTATCTCAGGTTTAATGCTGACTGTACCAAAAATAATAATTTAATTTATTAAAATATAATATCTGCAGCAAATGGTAAAAAGAAAAAAAATAAAATTCTAGTATCATAGAAAAATAAGAAATCGTCAGCTTACCATGATCTGTGCACAGACTCCCTGATGCCAGCCAACGCCTCATGCAGATCAGGTCAGGGCAAACACAGGTGATCGGGAGAAAAAAAAAATCCAGCGACGGCTTGGAATGGCTCTAGCTCGCTAATCACTGGTCTCCTGCTTGCCACACGCAGCGATGCGTGCTGGCTAGCGGGAGACCAATGATCAAAAAAATGTCCAGGGCTTTCAAGCATGATCAGCGATATCCGGCAGGTCACTGATCGGTGTCACACACAGCGATATCGCTGGTGAGATCGCTGTTGCGTCACAAAACTTGTGACTCAGCAGCGATCTCGCTAGCGATCTCGCTGTGTGTGACGGGGGCTTAAGAACATCAGCCTCACTCAGTCTAGAAGATCTGTTTAATAATATATGCAGTTTGTATTGGGAAATCTAATGAGTAGTGTTGAGCATTCCAATACTGCAAATATCGGGTATCGGCCGATATTCACGGTATCGGAATTCCGATACTGAGTTCCGATACTTTTTGCATATCGAATACCGGAATCGTAAGTTCCCATAATGCTATGAGCCAGTTTGATTTGATTCAGCCAATGAGGAATCCTAAGCTGTGTGGGCACATCCTGTTAGGCATGTAGGCATGTTAACTAATGGCATGGCTATGATTGGCTGTGAGCAGACCACCCAGCTGCTCTTCCCCCAGACACACGCTGAACAGTGATCTATGGAAAGTGAAACTAGTGAGGGAGGAGGGAGGAGGAAACGACAAGTTCTCATTTCAATGCCAGAACATCCCCCCTGGACGTTTATCTTAGAAGTAAGAGATGATATCTTGGAAACCGTGCAGACTAGCCACAGAAGGTAAATTACTTTTTGTCAGCATTCTGCAGCCTAGATATGCACTGAGATTATGTGAAAAGCCCGGACAACCTGTTTTGTTATGTATTTCCGCCAATTTGGATCGCCCGCCAGGGCTGGTGGGGTACTCGGTATCGGGCCCGTTGGTTTCAATGGGAGATGTCACTGTAGCTGTGACCCGGTCCGTGGCCCTGGGCGTCCATTGTAAAAGGGAAATGTTGAACGTGTGCATGATGATTAAAGTTTATGAGTGAATGATTCATGTCGCCACCTGTGGTGTTCATCAATGAAGATGTTAAGTCGACGCTGCAGACAGATCCTCTGGGACAGATGGTGTGGTGCAGCAATGATGTTGTGGCCCTCCACAGGTAGGGCTGTAGTCCCAGGGCAGTGTAGATGGAGAGGTAGTGAAGAGACGTAGATGGTGCAGTGCCAGGCACAGAGATGTAGCAGTGCTGAGTGTGTTGGCGCAGGAATAACTGGAGGACACCAGGGCATGTAGTTCCAAAGCTTTACTCACAGTCTGCTGTGCATACAGGTGCCCGCATCTGTGCTATGTCCTCCAGGTCAGGGGCTCAGTCAACCTCCAAGCTAGATGAAGCACTCCGTTCCAGCACTCCGCCAACATGTGCCTTTTCTGAACGTCTCCCTCTATTGCTACACAACCCGTTTAACATAGTCAATATCTTTGTAACTCCGAACGTCTTAAACAAAAAATTAATTCCTGCTATTCCATTTGATTGGGCTAAACCTCTATGCCTTTAATGTCTCCTCAACCTCCCCCAATACATTCTACATTATTCTTAGTTGTTTTCCTTCATGTAGAATTAACCTACAAGGAAAGAAAGGGTGTATTTTAATTCCGATATTTCTGTCCCATTGACTTGCATTGGTTTCCGGTATCGGAATCGGCGATATCCGATACTTTTTGGGTATCGGTCCGATCCAATCCGATCCGATATTTCCCGATATCGGAAGGTATCGCTCAACACTACTAGTGAGGCATCTGCTTTAACCATTTTTGGGGTATCATTTTTCATTTTTTTAAACTTTTGTCTTAGTATTTTTGTAAGCCAAAACCAGGAGTGGAACAATCAGAGGAAAAGTATAGTAGAAACACGTCACCACTTCTGTATTTATCACCCACTCCTGGTTTTGGCTTATAATACTGCTGTAAAATACTGACCAAAAAGGACAAAAAAGGAGATATGGAGGGCACCACTATATTATGCTGAGAAAAGGGTTCTCCAATAGCATGCTAATGAACACTAGTGTGAAAATGAAGAAGAAAAGCAACATGCCCAAGAGGGATTGGGAACACCCAAAAATTCAAAAATTCAATAAAAGGGTAACAATATTTTATTATTCAAAAACACATGCAAGGAGAAAATACACAGCACAGACTGAATAAAAACATTTAAAAACAAACAATGAAAAACAGACCAGTCATGCCCATGATTTGGCAATGACTAACCCACACTAGAATCCCACACAGCATGGAATGTATCAATATAAGGCTCTAGCCCAAAGGCAAATACATACCATTCATGGCAAAAAATGTATGTATCAATGAAATCAGTAATTTATATTGAGGAATACATATACCTATCCACAGCTCAATATAAGTAGCCAGTGAAAGAGGAATAAAGATGCAAATGAATATAAAGAAAATATTCAAAAGTGAACACATGCAGAGGCCAATGGGCCGGTCCACTAAGTAACCACAAGAATAACAGATTGTGACTATAAGAAATGAAAGATGTTAAGATAGGTAGCCAAAACAATTCCTATGATGTAGCAGAGAGGAGTGGGTTGGGACTCATCCCAATGGTATAAGAATAGAAAACTCGTACAAAGAGCCATAAATGCTGAGGGGAGTCAGGGGGATACGAACCCAAAATACTAACCAAATACACAGTGTGTGTGTGCATGCGGCCTTAAATAAATCAAGATGCCCACCATTAGAGAATTTACTTTTTATTTCCATTCATCTCTTAAGGAAAGAGATTTCTTCACTGAATCCATCTTTGAATCTGTTTTATTCTTTGAGAGGACAGATGAGAAAATTGAAAATTGTCCAGACTATTTTTGAGTCAATGTGCTACAAATGAGCAAAGTGTTGGCAGTCTGACATTTTCTAACAATAAGGTCAAAATTATCCTATGGGAGTAAATCTATTAGCAGCATTCAGCCAATTAAGGTATCATCTTCACAAATTCACAGGATGATTTTCCCAGGATAAATATTATAAACCTCTTAACACAAACAGGAGGTTTAATCCCAGTCAATGGGTTAGAAATTGAGTTTTATACCATCGGAACATCTGCCAAGAAAGATAAATCCTAACTAGAATTACTATTTTATATAATAATTCCTGCAGTGCAGGTGAAATACTTGGTGCGTGTTTAACCCTTTTGCTGATATAATGGACAAATTTGAAATCAAGAGCTCTTGAATAATGTGTCTCCGTGGTAGCCAATAGGTTAATTCCTGTATCATGTACTCATTTCACCATCTGCTCAGAACACTTAGGAAAGATCTGTTTTCATACTGAGGTAGTCCCCCAGGGACACATCCCCTGAGACCCCCTTAGACACTTAATAAGAAAGAGGATAACATTGTTGTTTTCAGTTTAGAAATATGGGAAACCATAGTATACACATGTAATAACATTTTTCTTTGTGTTTTGGGCTTTGAAAAAATATTTTTTATACTTTATGTATTTCAATCGAGTGTCTATGGCAGTTCAACAAAATGCAATACATTGGTTCATTGGTTTTGCATTTTTTTTCTTGCTACAGAATAATTATAGCAGTTTTTTTCATTTTTATGAGAACTTTCAATAATCTTAACTAAAATAGACCGAAATTTCAATCATGTAGGACACCTCCACAGACATTTCCATCTATTAAACTAGACGATGGCTATTTCATGCTCCTAGCCGCGCTTCTACAGGTCCACTTGTTGAATGGAATGTGGAATGTAGAAGCACAGCTTGAAGCGTGAAATGGTCGTCATCCAGTTTTTTACACTCCCTCACACCCCTGCCCAACACTTCTCTTGATGTTGTTGATGAAATGAAGGACTTTTTTACTGAAGCTTATAGTGAGTGCCACCTTTCTTTCTCTCTTCACTAAATGCTCAGAGATTGTGGTATATACAGGGTGCACTATTTATATGGATACACCTGGGTGGGCCATTTATAAAGTTGCATCCAAAATGGCCAACTTTAAAATGGCCGCCATGGTCACCACCCATCTTGAAAAGTTTTCCCCTTACCATATACTAATGTGCAATAAACAGGAAGTTGATATCACCAACCATTCCCATTTTATTTAGGTGAATCCATATACATGGCCCACCCAGGTGTATTCATATAAATGGCCCACCCTGTAGAACAGAAGATCATCTCATTCCTACTGCTCTGGAAACCCCAATTACTTCATCCCAGTGGGGAGTGGTCTTCTATTTGTAGCAGGTAGTAACAGATGGAAATGTCTGCTGAGGAACAGGTGGCGTTTGTTTCCATAAGCAGGACTGCCGATACCAACGGAATTAACGACTGGTGCCCATTAGCTTCACTTACTTATTCACCCCAATCTTTGTATTCTCACTCTGCAGGATTTTTGAAAGGTGGTGATAGGATATATTAACATGTGTAGTTTCTGCAACTGAAAAGCATTTCCATTTTTCAAAAACATGTTGTTTCTGAAAAAACTCTTATATTTACATACAAGTCACAAATCTTAATTATTGTCAGCATTGAGGATTGCAAGTTTGTAACAGTATCTGACCAGCTTACATCAGAGTGAATGTCAGCAATAAAACAACTATTATTAATTATTATTATTATTAAATAGTTTGGCTACTAAATTTCATAGTGGCATGTTTGGCAACAGTGATTATCATCCTTCAAGGTGAAAGAGGTTGGAGTCTTAAGCCAACAATCATTTAATGCTTTGAAAAATCAGGATGTTGAATGTGGCCATAAAGCTGCTTTCCTACAATGAGCTTTTGCTGCATTTTTGATGTTGCAAAATTTCTGCACCTATTATTTAGTTATAAGTTAGGTTACTTGAGCATTTTCATTGCATTTTTGTGTGCATATTTTTAACATGCGCTTTTATCTCATTTTTGACGCTGCATTTTTTGTCTTTTTTTGATGTGCCATGCTTTAAATAAAGCTACTTTGTTTTTAATACTTCCTGGGTTTTTGCTTTGACAAAATGTTATTGATATATTTAAAATAAAAATTATGCATTATGTATTGCGTTCTGACCATAGGCAGCGCTAGCTTCTCTCCCTTTTTTAAGTGATATATTGAGGAATTTTTGCCTCTAATGCAAGTCTGTGTGAAAATTCTGCACAGTAAACTCAGGGTACCAGCAAGAGAAATTGACATGCTGCAGATTAAATAATCGCAACGCAGGTCAGTTTACACAGCGTTAACCCCTTTACCCCCAAGGGTGGTTTGCACGTTAATGACAGGGCCAATTTTTACAATTCTGACCACTGTCCCTTTATGAGGTAATAACTCTAACGCTTCCATGGATCCCAGTGATTCTGACACTGTTTTCTCATGACATATTGTACTTCATGTTAGTGGTAAAATTTCTTTGCTATGACTTGGGTTTATTTATGAAAAAACAAAATTTGGCGAAAATTTTAAAAATTTTGCAATTTTACAAATTAGAGTTTTCATGCCCTTAAATCACAGAGATGTCACACAAAATACTTAATAAGTAACATTTCCCACATGTTTATTTTACATCAGCACAATTTTGGAACCAAATTTTTTTTATGTTAGGAAGTTATAAGGGTTAAAAGTTGACCAGCGATTTCTCACTTTTACAACACCATTTTTTTTTTAGGGACCACATCACATTTGAAGTTACTTTGACAGAAAATACCTAAAAAGTGACACCATTCTAAAAACTGCACCCCTCAGGGTGCTCAAAACCACATTCAAGAAGTTTATTAACCCTTCAGGTGCTTCACAGGAATTTTTGGAATGTTTAAAAAAAATGAACATTTAACTTTTTTTCACAAAAAAATTACTTCAGGTCCAATTTTTTTTATTTTCCCAAGGGTAACAGGAGAAATTGGACCTCACTGTTTGGTTGCATGGCAGAGCTCAGAAGGAAAGGAGCGCCGTTTGACTTTTTCAACCCAAAATTGGCTGGAATTGAGATCAGACACCATGTCACCTTTGGAGAACCTCTGATGTACCTAAACAGTGGAAACCCCCCACAAGTGACCCCATTTTGGAAACTAGACCCCCCAAGGAACTTACCTAGATGTGTGGTGAGAACTCTGAACCCCCAAATGCTTCACAGAAGTTTATAACGTAGAGCCATAAAAATAAAAAATCATATTTTTTTCCACAAAAATGATTTTTTAGCCCCCAATTTTTTATTTTCCAAAGGGTAACAGAAGAAATTGGACCCCAGGAGTTATTGTGCAATTTGTCCTGAGTACTGTATGCTGATACCCTATATGTGGGGGTAAACCACTGTTTTGGCGTATGGCAGAGCCCGGAACAGAATGAGCACTGTTTGACTTTTTCAATGCAGAATTGGCTGGAATTGAGTTCAGACACCATGTTGCATTTGGAGAGCACCTGATGTGCCTAAACAGTGGAAAACCCCAATTCTAACTCCAACCCTAACCCCAACACACCCTTAACCCTAATCCCAACCCTAACCACAAACCTATCCCTAACACAACCCTAACCCTAATCCCAACCCTAACCCTAGCCCTAACCCTAACGGGAAAATGGAAATAAATACATTTTTTTATTTTATTATTTTTCCCTAACTAAGGGAGTGATAAAGGGGGGTTTGATTTACTATTTATAGCGGGTTTTTATGTCTGGCAGCTGTCACACAGTAAATGACGCTTTTTATTGCAAAAAATAGTTTTTGCATCACCACATTTTGAGAGCTGTAATTTTTCCCTATTTTGGCCCACAGAGTCATGTTAGGTCTTATTTTTTGCAGGACGAGTTGACGTTTTTATTGGTACCATTTTTGGGCACATGACAATTTTTGATCGCTTTTTATTACGATTTCTGGTAGACGGAATAAACAAAAACCAACAATTCATGAATTTCTTTGGGGGGGGCGTTTATACCTTTCCGCGTGTGGTAAAATTGATAAAGCAGTTTTATTCTTTGAGTTAGTACGATTACAGCAATACCTCATTTATATCATTTTTTATGTTTTGGCGCTTTTATATAATAAAAACAATTCTATATAAAAAATAATTATTTTTGCATTGCTTTATTCTGCGAGCTATAACTTTTTAATTTTTTTCTGATGATGTTGTATTGTGGCTCATTTTTTGCGGGACAAGATGATGTTTGCAGCGGTACCATTTTTTTATATCCGTCTTTTTGATCGCGTGTTATTCCACTTTTTGTTTGGCAGTATGATGATAAAGCATTGTTTTTTTGCCTTTTTTAAGGGGTTCACTAAAGGGATTAACTAGTGGGGCAGTTTTATAGGGCGGGTTGTTAAGGACGTGGCAATACTAAATATGTGTACTTTTACTGTTTTGTGTTTTTTTACATAAAGAAATGTATTTGTTGGGGAATTTTTTTTTCTTTATTTATTAATTGCTTTTAAATATTTTGACACATTTTTTTTCACTTTTTTACATTGTCCCAGGGTGGGACATCACTGTATTATATCAAATCGCTGATCTGACACTTTGCAGAGCACTGTGGCAGATCAGCGATCTGACAGGCAGTGCAGGAGGCAGGACCCGGAAGGACCCCGTGGCCATCTTGGATCCAGGGTCCTGCAGGGAGGAGGCCTTAGGAAGGAGGAGGAGGACGTTCTCAGGGAAGCATGCAGGGAGCCCCCTCCCTGCGCAATGCTTCCCTATGCCATCAGAATGCTGCAATCATGTTTGATCGCAGTGTGCCAGGGGTTAAAGTGCCAGAGTGGTCCCTGACCACTCCTGTCACATAGTGCCGGGTGTCAGCTGTGATAATCAGCTGACACCCGGCCTCGATCAGCTTCGCTCCCCCCATGAGCACAGCTGATCGCGATGACATACTATCCCATCCACTCTCATATGGGCCGGGGTCACCTGGACGGGATAATACGTCATATATCAGAAAGGGGTTCAAAAGAAGCTCAGTGGACATGAGATTTCAATAAATCCCATACACTTTCCTAGAACTGTAAGATGCTGCGCTTTTAATTCAGCAAAAACACACTGCAAAACGCACCAAAAGCTCATCATGGGAACTTAGTCTAAGGGCATAGACAGACGTCCATTTAACTCATGCGATAATCGCATCATGCTGCATGGCCTGGCCAGACACTTCGCCTTTCTTGAGAATGACAGTGTGATGTGTTTCTATGCAACTGTCAAACTCAGGTCAGCAGAGCAGACAGCCTGTCCGAGGATTGGGGTATGATCTTTGCATGAGTTATACGGCTGTCTGTCTGATCCCTAAGGCAATGAGTGATATCCTACTTCTTTTATTAGGAAGGTAAGACTATGCTGACATGTTTGTGTTTTTCTGCCCTTTTCACACAAATTAAAAGCTGTTTTTTACAGTTTAACAGTACCAGCAAGAGCTATGAGATTTCATAAATATCATGCACATACTTGTTTTTTTTTCTTCCTCGCTGAATTGGAAAACTGCTCCATGTTTTAAAACTGCAGCATGTAATTCTTTTAGCATTTTTTCATCTTTAGAAAGTAATAAGCAAGTGAATAAACAGCAAAAACACTGCTAGCAATGGGATTTTTGAGCACCATTCTTGTAATCATTTTGACCCCACGGGGTGAAATCTTGCATGGAGCCCCACATCGAGGGAGATTATCAGTGGTCTTGTATGTCTTCCATTTTCTTATTATTGCTCCAACAGTTGATTTCATCACACCAAGCTGCTTGCCTATTGCAGATTCAGTCTTCCCAGCCTAGTGCAGGGCTACAATTTTGTTTCTGGTGTCCTTCGACAGCTTTTTGGTCTTCACCGTAGTGGAGTTTGGAGTGTGACTGAGGTTGCGGACAGGTGTCTTTTATACTGATAACAAGTTCAAACATGTGCCATTACTACAGGTAAGTGGAGGACAGAGGAGCCTCTTAAAGAAGAAGTTACAGGTTTATGAGAGCCAATCTTACATGTTCTAAGGTGACCAAATACTTATTTTCCACCATAATTTGCAAAATAAATGTTGCCAAATCAGACAAAGTGATTTTCTGGATGTGATTTCTCATTTTGACTCTCATAGTTGTGGTCTACCTATGATGTCAATTACAGGCCTCTCTCATCTTTTTAGGTGGGAGAACTTGCACAATTGGTGGCTGACTAAATACTTTTTTTCCCCTGTGCATATAAGTATATATATTTATATAATTGATTTGTAATGTTTTTATTTCCTGTTCTGTCCAGGTGTCACCGCATCCCAGAATTCCAAGCGGAGGAAGTTCACCGACCGCCATATTGGGACACCCAAGTGATGGGTGTCTCAATATGGAAACTGGTGCTGGTAACAACCTATTGTGTGGTACCACCAGCGGAACACCATCGCAACACACACACTCTATATGCTGTACGCACCACACACACACTCACACACTCACACACTCTCACACACTCACACACTGACAATCACACAATCTCACACTCAGAAACTCACACTCTCACACTCATACACTCACACACACACACATTCACACTCTCACACTCACAGTCACACTCACACACACACACACTGACACATTCACACACACACTCACATTCACACTCACACATTCACACTCACACACTCATACTCACGCAGCCTCTTGCGTGGCACCACCAGCAGAACGCCGTCACACTGTGCCTGCGAGAATTCCGCACAGGTGTAGTGAATAATTCAGCTGATCCCGGCAGCAGATGCGCAATGTGTCTACAGTCAGAGGAAGCCGGTCACACGAACAAAAGTTCATTTTAAAAATTGACTGTGTCTGACCGTGTGCGGAGCATACCACATCTCCTGGGCAGGGGAGGAAGCAAAAGACAATACTGACATTATAGCAGGAGATCACAGAGGATTCATTTTGTGAGGTAAAATATTTCACTGACTGTTTTAAACAATATTTTACTCCACAAAATATATCCTCTGTGATCTCCTGCTGTAATGTCAGTATTGTCATTTCCTTCCTCCTCTGCCCAGGAGCTGTGGTATTTTCTGTACACGGTCAGACACAGGGGTGAGAGAGACAGAGCACAGGGGGGAGACAGCTCAAACGGGACAGAACATGAGGGGAGAACACAGCTCAGGAAGGAGAGAGACAGCAGACAAGGGGGATAGCACATGGGGTAGACAGGTCAAAGAATAGAGCACAGACAGGAGAAGTCAGCACAGGGAGAAAGAGAGAGTGGATAGGTGGGTGAGCACATGGGGGGAGAGATTTTCAACTCTGCAAAGCCTGCCCCATCGTGACATTACCACCCACCCAATGCGATAGCATCGTGCCTCCATCTAGTGTATATATGTGTGTGTGTGTGCTTGTCACTGACATATATATGTATATATACTATGTGTATATATCTATTCTATCTATTCTATTCTAACCTGTCAGTGTGATTTTGCTGTACGCGCACAGGAATTGCTGGCTTGTCATCTATTTATCTATCTATCTATCTATCTATCTTTTATATATATATATATATATATATAAGCGTGTGTTTTGATGAATATTTCCTTTGAAAACGACGTGTAAATGACATAGATAACTGCTGTATGTAAAAACTCATGTTAAAATCGCATTGCAATCGGATAGCAATCGCAATGCACTCAGATGTAAATTGGATGCTATGTGTGAAAATGGCATTGTACTCGCATGACACTCATTTGTTTTTTCGGTCCTGATATCGGAACTTTTTTTTCTCACATATGGGAACGTACTATAAAAAAAAAACGGAAAAGACCAACATTTGAACATAGCCTCTGGTATTTCCTAAGCATGGCATAGGGTGAAATCTGCAAAGAAAATCAACAAAATAATAAGCGTGTTGCAAATTTGAAATACACACTATGCTTTTGTTTTCTTGCTGATTTTTTTTTTGCAACATGTCACTTGGATTTTGAAAATTGCTGCAGATTTTCAGTGTGGAATTTGCACTGCAAATCCAGAGAAAATCTATGGTGTGTGAACTTGACCTTAAATGTATAATGTTTACAAAGTCCAACAGTGTTAAAATATCAAAATTTTCAGACTATAAGTTGCACCAGACCATAAGACACACCCGAAATGTAGAAGAGGAAATTAGCTTACCAAGTAGGGGGAGGCAGCGGCCTTGGAGAGGGGTCACTGAAGGCAGGATCGCCACTGCGGGAAACCTTAATTGTTGCAAAAAGTACTATGTTTTTTGAGTAATATATTGCCACATTTGTAGAGGGTAGGGTATAGCAACACAATAAGAGAATTTTAAGAAAAAAAACACCCCTTAGAAAAAACTTCACAGTGACTTATTTGGTAGCACTGTATGTACAATGGTGCTTGAAAGTTTGAATATCCTTCACAATTTTCCAAATTTCTGCATAAATTTGACCTAGGAGTAAATCAGATTTTCAGAACAGTCCCAGAAGCAAACAAAAAGAACCAAATAAAACAAACAAGTGAAAAATATTGGACTTTGCCATGTTTTGAATGAGGAAAATTGTCCAATATGATTGACAATAATATGTGAACCTTTGCTTGCAGGATCTGGTGTAACCTCCTTGTGCAGCAATAACTGCATTTAAAAGTTTCTAGTAATTGTTAATCAGTCCTGCTCATCAAATTGGAGGACCTTTAGCCCAGTTCGCCACAGAAAACAGCTTCAACTATGTTATGTTGATGAGTTTAATCCTTCCATGCATAACATTGTTGTTCAGTGTCCTCATGAGGATGGACTAATGAACATTAACATGAACATTTGGGAGAGAGGCTTTTAGTTGCTTAGATGCTACCTTTGGCTCCTTTGTTACCTTGAGGCTTTTCTCTTGGAGTGATCTTTGTTTGACTACTCCTGGAGAGGGTAATCATGATTTTGATTATCCTACATTTTTTCACAGCCTGTCCTGTTGTGGACTGGAGGAGTCTAAAAGCTTTAGATATAGTTTTGTAACCATTTAAAGACTGACGAGTATCGACAACTCTTTTGAAATCCTCTGAGTTCCTTTGGAATCTCCTTTGTTCCTGCCATGATACAGTTCTGCAAACATGTTTTGTGGAGATGAATCACACTTAAATATGTAACTGTTCTTTAAATAAAACAGGTTTTATTTGGTTTTCTCAATTTAGTTTTAGTATGTATGTAGTTTAGGGGAAATGGAATGCTCTAAAGGGTTCACAAACTTTAAGCACCACTGTATGTGAAGCTTGTATGATTATCATAAGTAAATGTGGGTTTTCAAAGAAATTCAAATACATATTGGTGTCATGGGCTCACCAAGTCAGTTGATTTTTTTAAAGCTATAAGTCAGGGTGAGTAACATGGACCAAAAGTGATGGATGCATGGGAATTGACTTACCAGACAGCATATGGATAAGCAAGGATCAGGCAGTAGGGCATCCAGGCTGGAAAGTGGAAAATCAAAGATGGAAGAATCAGTTGCAGCACAGCCAGATGTACGGATGACACTGGAGTAGGGATGAACGAACCTGTGGATGTTTTGGTTCAGCCAAACTTGGGTCCAAAGTTCGGTACAAGTAACCGAACTTGACCTGAACTTGACCCCGGATCTGAACTCCATGTAAGTCAATGGGGACCCAAACTTTGGTGCTGCAAAGTAGTCTAGAAAGAGCTAGGGGGCTGTGAAAGGAAGCAAAATGAGAGTAAGAGAAAAGACAATTGCCCTGCAAACAAATGTGGAAAGGAAAATTACTTAAAATAACTTATAATTAAAAAAAATTCTTGAAGCAGGAGGTGGAGGACCAGGTGGAGCAGGACCTTGCCTGTGTAGTTTACTGTACTTGTTAATATATAAATAAAACCACTATTTTTTAATAGCCAAGGGAAAGCAGACAGCTGTGAGCTGGTCTTGTTATGCTGGGAAAGAGCCAATATCCATGGACCCTGAAAAGACTTTCAACAAGCTTTATTAGACTGCCGAGAATAAGTAAGAGTAAAAATTCTGTGTTTTGGGGGTTCAGCACCAGATACTAGACACTCAATACAAACCCTGAACTTTACTGTTTGAGTTCTAATTAGAATAGTGGCTAGTGGCAAAGAATTGAAGTTATATTCCCCTTACATTCACCTGCTTCTAGTAAGTGGGATGGCCCCAGCAGCGGTGAGCAGTAAGCAGTCACCTCAAAGTGAGCATGGCTCCCCGAGCATCCTTGCCTTACAAGTGTGCAGAGCAGGTGCCAATGACTGGAAACAAGCAGCTGTAGGGAGAACAGAACTTTATTTTCTCGCTGCAGCCACACTTCCAATTAAACATCTACGCATGTTTGATATGGTATTTACCTCAAGAGTACCACTATGGCTGTATGTAAATATTGTATTTTTGGGGGTGATAGGGTCACCTTAAGTACACTGTAGAATCATAACCTAGTAAAAGATAAATAATGTATAATGATTGATAATGCAATGTGTACCTGGCAATCACTAGGACATAAAGTTGTAATTCTTTATTAGCAGTTTAAAATAAATTAGGTAATTGGTATATTTTGTAAATTCACTCTAAAGATGTTCTGCCATAAATTGTCCTCCACCTTTTGCACTATCCATAACCTAATTTGCTATTTTTCCATGTAATGTATTAGTAGTTACAATGCACACTTCGCTCAGGTTGAGCTCAACATTATACTCTGCATTTAATTTTATTTTTTCTGTGTCTAAAAAAAACTGCAGGTTTTCTGTTAACATATGATACAGATAGTTTTTTGAGGTTTAGCAATGTGGTGGATATTCACTTTTATTCCAGGGGATTGAATGCAGCTTAAAAGGCTTGAAGCTGGTAGGCAGTTTACAACTGTAGCTATTAGAGAAGAGATCAATTGCAATCCAACCATAAATCAATATAAAATAGCTTGCAAAATGTGATGGGGTGACTGGCTTACTATGATTTGTGCATTATTATTTGGCATTGCATCTCATTACAGCAACATTTTTTTCTTTGCATGAAAACCTATAAAATTTTTGTAATAATTATCTGTTTTTGGAAATTGAATAGGAAAGTTTCGTAAAACCAAAGAACAAAACTAAACAGAATGAGTGAAGCATATGTAAAGAAAAGAATGTCGAAACTTATTTTTCTAAATGCCCATCATATTGTAATCATTGCGATCTTAAAGATGGTTTCAGTTTCTTTGCTGAGGGAAATGTATAAAGCATTATTTTATCAATGTCTACAAAGTACAGGTCAAGAGTATTTTCCTGTGGAAGCCAAGGCATGACTCTGAAGAGAAATATGAAAACACATGCTAGATTATTTATTTATGAAGCTTTTCACATGGCTCACATAAGAATATGATATTGAGGAAACATCTCCGACCTTTAACCGATGAGCATAAGGCCATACTTAGCAACATCCACATATTGCAACTGCCACAAAGCAATAGCCATGTTTTATATATATATTTAATAAAACTAGAAATTGTCTTCTACAGTATTTCACCGGTTTTGAATTTTTATAAAATTTTTACAATATATCAGCGTAAATGTTTTGTACAATTCATAATATGAGTAATCGGATTAGATTCATCCTCATAAAGCTAATAATCCTCTAGGTGGTAGAGGAAGGATTAAATAGCATTTGTTTATGGACTTTGTTCACATTTTGGGAACCAATCTGTTATGATTGAGTCACCGTAGGGGGCAGACACAAAAATAGAAGCTACGTCTAGAAAACCAGAGAAGTTGGCAACTATCAGATTGCAGACCCCTGAACCTATCAACACAACTAGCAGTAGCCGTGGGAGGTTCCTACGATGCCCTAGACCCCTCGATCACAGCCGGAGCGCTAAATAGCCTAAAGACAGAAAAGGAAATCTAAACTGCCCCAGAGCAGACCCCAAAGTAAAAGGCAGCCCCCAACATATAATGACGGTGAAGCAAGATGAAAAAACACTCACACAGATAGAAAGATAGGCTGAGCAAACGATGGGGCCCAAGATAGCTAAACAGAACAGGAAAGGAAGGTTGCTGTCTGCAATCTGCCAAAACCCTATCAAAGACATAAGCCAACAAGCTGATATGAAAAAGACCCTGAAGCAGCTAGGCTTCAAAAACTAAATCAGCACTCAGGTATTTTCAGAAGACAGAGCTAAAGGAATTCAGCACACCCCAGCAGGGAATGGCAGAAATCCAGAAAAACAAAGCAAAACAAAGTCTAAGCACAAATGCAAAAAACCGAGCAGAAAACTTAGCTTTAGAGGAGCAGGAATTCAGACTGGTCTCCAAGGATCCCACAGAGAAATCACCCGCAGGGCAGAAGGGGCGTCGGAAGCCTTATATCCAGTCAGTAAATCCACTCAACCAGTCATCATCATCAGACTCAGGTGTTTGATAATCAGGCTCACTACCTTTCTTTACCAGAAGAGGGAGTTCCTTGGGCCTCAGTAGTGAAGGGGTGAAGGGGGTGATTTCTCTGTGGACTTCTAGGACACCAGTCTGATTCCTGCTCCTCTAAGCTAAGTTTTTCTGCTTTGCCTGTTTGCATTAGTGTTTTGTTTTTGTTTTCCTTGCTTTTCTGGATTCTTCCATTCCCTGCTGGGGTGAGCTGAATCTCCTTTTGCCTGTAGCTCTGTCTTCAGAATATTCCTGAGTACTGACATAGCTTTTTTGAAGCCTAGCGTCTTCAGGGCCTTTTTCACTGTCAGTCTGTTGGCTCTTATTTTCATAGGGTTTTTCACGGATTGCAGACAGCAGCCTTCCTGTCCTTTTCTATCTAGCTAGATTGGGCCCTGTCTTTGCTCAGTCTATCTTTCTGCCTGTGTTAGTGTTTTCATCTTGCTTCACCGTCATTATATGTTGGGGGCTGCCTATTGCTTTGGGGTCTGCTCTGGGGCAGTTTAGTTTTCCCCTTTCTTTCTTTAGGCCTAGCTATTTCTCTGGCTGTGATCGAGGGGTCTAGGGCATCGTAGGAACCCCCCACGGCTACTGCTAGTTGTGTTGATAGGTTCAGGGGTCTGCAATCCGATAGCTGCCAACTTCTCTGGTTTTCTGGACTTAGCTAGCATTTCTGTTTTTGCCATCTACGGTGACTCAATCATAACAGAATCACCCGCCATACCGCAGATCCTAGGATACTCAATAGCAGGAAAGAATTGTGTTTAAAAAAAAAAAAAAGGTGTGCGTATATTCTTTCCTCTATATCTCTGAGGACGTAGGGGGAATTTTTTTTCTCTCAATGGAGATAAAGCAATTGTCTGATCGTGTGGAGCAGCTCGCTGAGGAAGTGCGGGGAATTTTCGCCTACCTTGCTCGTTCGCATGCTGTTGAACCAAAGATCCCTACACCTGAAGTATTTTTTGGGGATCGATCTAAATTTTTGAGTTTCAAAAATAATTGTAAATTATTTTTTGCCTTGAAGCCTAACTCGTCAGGGAGCTCCGCGCAGCAGGTTAAAATTGTCATCTCTTTGCTGCGTGGCGATCCCCAGGATTGGGCGTTTTCTTTGAAACCAGATGATCCTATTCTGACTAATGTGAACGCATTCTTTCAAGCTTTGGGGTTGTTGTATGACGAACCTAATGCTATTGATCAGGCTGAAAAGACCCTGTTGGCATTGAACCAGGGTCAAGATTCTGCAGAGTTGTACTGTCAAAAGTTCTGAAAGTAAGGTCCTTACTACCTGGAATGATAATGCCTTGGCTGCTCTCTTTCGGAAGGGTTTGTCAGAAGCCGTAAAAGATACTATGGTGGGATTTCCTGTTCCTTCTGGTCTGGACGATTCTATGTCATTAGCCATTCAGGTTGATCGGCGTTTACGTGAACGCAGGATTGGACGAGAGGTGTTGCCACCGTTGAACAGACGTCTGAACCTATGCAATGTGATAGAGTTTTGCCTAAGGCGCAACGTCAGGAGTTCAGAAGGCGTAATAAGATGTGTTTTTTCTGTGGAGATGCCTCGCATATTATTTCTGTCTGTCCTAAACGAGAGAAACGCTTTGCACACATGTTTTCTGTTGGTGGTGTTCAACCTAAGTTTCTTCTGGCAATTACTCTGATCTGCTCCCTGTCCACATTTTCCGCCAACGCTTTTGTGGATTCGGGAGCAGCGCTAAACCTAATGGACTTGGATTTTGCTAAACGTTGTGGATTTCCGATGACACCTCTGCAGACGCCTATCCCTTTGAGGGGGATTGATGCTACTCCTTTGGCTAAAAATAAACCTCAGTTTTGGACCCAGGTGGTCATGCGGGTCGCCCCAGACCATCAAGAAAATTGCAGATTTTTGGTGTTGCATGGTCTGCATGATGCCGTTGTTCTGGGGTTTCCCTGGTTGCAAATTCATAATCCAGTTTTGGATTGGAAATCTGTGTCTGTGGTGAGTTGGGGTTGTCGGTGTACCTTTAGTGAGGCTCCGTTTTTTTCCACCTCTCCTCAGTCGCATGATGTTCCTGACTATTTGGCGGACTTTTATGATGTATTTAGTGAGAATGAGTCTGCGTCCTTGCCTCCTCATAGGAGTTATGACTGTGCAATTGAACTAAGCCCGGGGTGTAAATTTCCCAAGGGTCGGCTCTTCAATTTATCTGTACCCGAGCACGAGGCTATGCGGTCCTATATTAAGGAGGCGTTGGAGAAGGGTCATATTAGACCATCCTCTTCACCCTTAGGTGCCGGGTTTTTTTTGTGGCCAAAAAGGATGGTTCTTTAAGGCCTTGTATTGATTATCGTGCCCTCAATAAAATTACTATTAAATATCAGTATCCATTACCCCTGATTTCGGATCTATTCTCCAGAGTTAGAGGTGCTTGCTGGTTTACCAAGCTTGACCTCAGGGGGGCGTATAATCTTATCCGCATTAAGCAGGGGGATGAATGGAAGACGGCGTTTAATACTCCGGAGGGACATTTTGAGTACCTGGTGATGCCTTTTGGGCTCACTAATGCCCCTTCTGTCTTCCAGTGCTTCATGAACGATATTTTCCGAGACTTTGTCGATAAATTTTTGATTATCTATCTGGATGATATTTTGATCTTCTCCAAGGATTGGGATTCTCATGTGGAACATATTCGGACTGTATTCCGGATCTTGAGGGAGAATTCCCTGTATGTCAAAGGATCGAAATGCCTTTTTGGAGTACAGAGGATTTCATTTTTGGGATTTATTTTGTCTCCGTCAACTATTGAAATGGACCCGGCCAAGGTACAGGCCATTTATGATTGGGCTCAGCCCACTTCTTTGAAGGCCCTCCAGAAGTTTTTGGGTTTTGCTAATTTTTATCGGAAATTTATAGCAAAATTTTCTAGTATTGCCAAGCCATTGACTGATCTGACTAAGAAGGGTGCTGATGTGTTGAATTGGTCTCCGGAGGCTGTTGCTTCCTTTCAGGAGCTGAAGCGAAGATTTACCTCCGCCCCGGTTTTGCGGCAACCTGATGTCTCACTCCCGTTCCAGGTGGAGGTTTACAAGATTTAGACCGGGAGCAAGTCCCACAGGACTGCACAAAATTCCTGACATCATGAGACAAGGTGGGCCACCAAAAAGAGCAACTCACCAGATCTCTAGTACCAAAAATACCTGGATGACCAGCCAATGCAGAGCAATGAATTTCAGACATCACTCTCTTCTTCCACTGGTCAGGACAATACAACTTTCCACTGGGACAATGCTCAGGTTTGTCCTCCTGGAACTCTTGCAGAGCAAGTCTCAAATCGGTCGAGATGGCAGAAAGAACTACCCCTTCGCCTAAGATGGTAGCAGGCTTGGTCACCACAGGAGAATCAGCAAAGAAACTCCTAGAGAGGGCGTCTGCCTTGACATTCTTAGTTCCAGGAAGAAAAGAGACCACAAAATCAAAACGTGTAAAAAACAAGGCCCACCTAGCTTGTCTATAGTTCAAGCGCTTAGCCGACTCTAGGTAAATCAAATTCTTGTGGTCAGTGAGGACCACGACTTGATGCTTAGCTCCCTCCAACCAATGTCTCCACTCCTCAAATGCCCATTTCATGGCTAACAGTTCCCGATTCCCCACATCATAGTTACGTTCAGATGGAGAGAACTTTCGGGAAAAGAAAGCACAGGGATTCATTTTAGATGTTACAGGATCCTTTTGGGACAAAACAGCTCCTGCACCAATCTCAGAAGCATCCACCTCTACCTGGAACGGAAGTGAGACATCAGGTTGCCGCAAAACCGGGGCGGAGGTGAATCTTCGCTTCAGCTCCTGAAAGGAAGAAACAGCCTCCGGAGACCAATTTAACACATCAGCACCCTTCTTAGTCAAATCAGTCAATGGCTTGGCATTACTAGAAAATTTTGCTATAAATTTCCGATAAAAATTAGCAAAACCCAAAAACTTCTGGAGGGCCTTCAAAGAAGTGGGCTGAACCCAATCGTAAATGGCCTGTACCTTGGCCGGGTCCATTTCAATAGTTGACGGGGACAAAATAAATCTCAAAAAAGAAATCCTCTGTACTCCAAAAAGGCATTTAGATCCTTTGACATAAAGGGAATTCTTCCTCAAGATCCAGAACACAGTCCGAATATGTTCCACATGAGAATCCCAATCCTTGGAGAAGATCAAAATATCATCCAGATAGATAATCAAAAATTTATCGACAAAATCTCGGAAAATATCGTTCATGAAGCACTGGAAGACAGAAGGGGCATTAGTGAACCCAAAAGGCATCACCAGGTACTCAAAATGTCCCTCCGGAGTATTAAACGCCGTCTTCCATTCATCCCCATGCTTAATGCGAATAAGATTATACGCCCCCCTGAGGTCAAGCTTGGTAAACCAGCAAGCACCTTTAACTCTGGAGAATAGATCAGAAATCAGGGGTAACGGATACTGATATTTAACAGTAATTTTGTTGAGGGCACGATAATCAATACAAGGTCTTAATGATCCATCCTTTTTGGCTACAAAAAAAAACGGCACCTAAGGGTGACGAGGATGGTCTAATATGACCCTTCTCCAATGCCTCCTTAATATAGGATCGCATAGCCTCGTGCTCGGGTACAGATAAATTGAAGAGCCGACCCTTGGGAAATTTACACCCCGGGCTCAGTTCAATTGCACAGTCATGACTCCTATGAGGAGGCAGAGACGCAGACTCATTCTCACTAAATACATCATAAAAGTCCGCCAAATAATCAGGAACATCATGAGACTGAGGAGAGGTGGAAAACACCGGAGCCTCACTAAAGGCACACCGACAACCCCAACTCACCACAGACACAGATTTCCAATCCAAAACTAGATTATGAATTTGTAACCAGGGAAACCCCAGAACAATAGTATCATGCAGATTATGCAACACCAAAAATCTACAATTTTCTTGATGGTCTTGGGCGACCCGCATTACCACCTGGGTCCAAAACTGAGGTTTATTTTTAGCCAAAGGAGTAGCATCAATCCCCCTCAAAGGGATAGGCGTCTGCAGAGGTGTCATCGGAAATCCACAACGTTTAGCAAAATCCAAGTCCATTAGGTTTAGGGCTGCTCTCGAATCCACAAAAGCCTTGGCGGAAAATGTGGACAGGGAGCAGATCAGAGTAATAGCCAGAAGAAACTTAGGTTGAACACCACCAACAGAAAACGTGTGTGCAAAGCGTTTCTCTCGTTTAGGACAGACAGAAATAATATGCGAGGCATCTCCACAGAAAAAACACAACTTATTACGCCTTCTGAACTCCTGACGCTGCTCTCTGGAAAAAACTCTATTACATTGCATAGGTTCAGACATTTGTTCAACAGGTGGCAACACCTCTCGTGCAGCTTTGCGTTCGCGCAAACGCCGATCAACCTGAATGGCTAATGACATAGAATCTTCAAGACCAGAGGGAACAGGAAATGCCACCATAGTATCTTTTACGGCTTCTGACAACCCCTTCCGAAAGAGAGCAGCCAAGGCATTATCATTCCAGGTAGTAAGTACTGCCCACTTTCGGAATTTTTGACAGTACAATTCTGCAGAATCACGACCCTGGTTCAATGCCAGCAGGGTCTTTTCAGCCTGATCAATGGCATTAGGTTCGTCATACAACAACCCCAAGGCCTGAAAAAATGCGTTCACATTAGTCAGAATAGGATCATCTGGTTTCAAAGAAAACGCCAAAATCCTGGGGATCGCCACGCAGCAAAGAGATGACAATTTTAACCTGCTGCGCGGAGCTCCCTGACGAGTTAGGCTTCAAGGCAAAAAATAATTTACAATTATTTTTGAAATTCAAAGATTTAGACCGATCCCCAAAAAATACATAAGGTGTAGGAATCTTTGGTTCAGCAGCATGTGAATGAGCAAGGTAGGCGGAAATTCCCCGCACTTCCGCAGCGAGCTGCTTCACACGATCAGACAATTGCTTTATCTCCATTGAGAGAAAAAAAAAATTCCCCCTACGGCCTCAGAGATATAGAGGAAAAAATATACACACTTTTTTTTTTTTTTTTTTTTTTATACAATTTTTTCCTGCTATTGAGTACCCTAGGATCTGCGGTATGGCGGGTGATTCTGTTATGATTGAGTCACCGTAGGGGGCAGACACAAAAATAGAAGCTACGTCCAGAAAGCCAGAGAAGTTGGCAACTATCAGATTGCAGACCCCTGAACCTATCAACACAACTAGCAGTAGCCGTGGGGGGTTCCTACGATGCCCTAGACCCCTCGATCACAGCCGGAGCGCTAAATAGCCTAAAGACAGAAAAGGAAATCTAAACTGCCCCAGAGCAGACCCCAAAGTAAAAGGCAGCCCCCAACATATAATGACGGTGAAGCAAGATGAAAAAACACTCACACAGATAGAAAGATAGGCTGAGCAAACGATGGGGCCCAAGCTAGCTAAACAGAACAGGAAAGGAAGGTTGCTGTCTACAATCTGCCAAAACCCTATCAAAGACATAAGCCAACAAGCTGATATGAAAAAGACCCTAAAGCAGCTAGGCTTCAAAAACTAAATCAGCACTCAGGTATTTTCAGAAGACAGAGCTAAAGGAATTCAGCACACCCCAGCAGGGAATGGCAGAAATCCAGAAAAACAAAGCAAAACAAAGTCTAAGCACAAATGCAAAAAGCTGAGCAGAAAACTTAGCTTTAGAGGAGCAGGAATTCAGACTGGTCTCCAAGGATCCCACAGAGAAATCACCCGCAGGGCAGAAGGGCGTCGGCAGCCTTATATCCAGTCAGTAACTCCACTCAGCCAGTCATCATCATCAGACTCAGGTGTTTGATAATCAGGCTCACTACCTTTCTTTACCAGAAGAGGGAGTTCCTCGGGCCTCAGTAGTGAAGGGGAAAATGAACTCACAACACCAATACGTGCTAAATCCTCTATGTGAGACATTTAATTTAAACAGTCTTAATCATAACTGCGCTGTAGCAACATATTCCATATTTATTAATCATCTTAAAGAGAACTGAATCTCTCTGCAGAGACTCTGATTCCCGTGATGTCATTTACTGGGCGGCTTGCTGCCGTTTCCATAAAATCAATGTTTTATCTGCAGGAGATTATCACTACAGGACTAGGCGTCTCGTGCCTTCTAGTCAACTGTGCTGTTATGAATGAGTCACCGTAGGAGGCAAAAACAGAAATACTAGCAAAGTCCAGAAAACCAGAGAAGTTGGTAGCTATCGGATTGCAGACCCCTGAACCTATCAACAACAACTAGCAGTAGCCGTGGGGGGTTCCTACGGTGCCCTAGACCCCTTGATCACAGCCGGAGAACTAAATAGCCTAAAGACAGAAAGGGAAATCTAAACTGCCCCAGAGCAGATCCCAAAGCAATAGGCAGCCCCCAACATATAATGACGGTGAAGCAAGATGAAAAAACACTCACACAGATAGAAAGATAGGCTGAGCAAATGTTGGGGCCAAAGCTAACTAAATAGGAAAGGATAGAAAAGCTGCTGTCTGCAATCCGCCAAAAACTCTATCAAAAAGAGCCAACAGACTGATAGGGAAAAAAGCCCTGAAGACGCTAGGCTTCAAAAAGACTATATCAGTACTCAGGTATTTTCTGAAGACAGAGCAAAAAGGAATTCAGCTCACCCCAGCAGGGAATGGCAGAAATCCAGAAAAACAAGGCAAAACAAAACCAAAACACAAATGCAAAATGTAGAGCAGAAAACGTAGCTTTTGAGGAGCAGGAATCAGACTGGTCTCCTAGAATCCCTCAGAGAGATCACCAGCAAGGCAGAAGGGCGTCGGCTGCCTTATATCCAGTCAGCAATTCCAGTCACCCAGTCATCATCATCCTGCACAGGTGCTTGGTAATCAGCCTCACTACCTTCCTTCACCAGAAGAGGGAGTTCATCAGTCCTCAATGGTGAAGGGGAAAATGAACTCACATCAGTACCTCCCTCTTGAGGAGGGGTCACCGAACCCTCATCCACACCACCAGGGCGATCAGGGTGAGCCCGATGAAAGGCACGCACCAATCTTTTGGCATGAATATCAGAGTCAGAGACCCAGGAATTATCCTCCTGACCATAACCCTTCCACTTAACCAAACACTGGAGTCTCCGTCTAGCCAGACGGGAATCCAGTATCTTCTCTACCTCATATTCCATGTTACCTTCAACCAATACAGGGTCTGGAGGTGCCACCCCAGGAACTAACGGTTCAACAAACCTCTTCAACAAGGACTTATGAAACACATTATGGATTTTAAATGTGACAGGAAGAGCCAAACAAAAAGAGACCGGATTAATAATCTCCAAAATCTTGTAAGGTCTAATAAATCTAGGCTTAAACTTAGGAGAAGCCACCTTCAAAGCGATATTTTTTGATGATAACCAAATCATATCATCAACCTTAAACTGGGGACCAATGGTCCTATGTCGGTTGGAAAACCGCTGGGCCTTTTCCTGGGAGAGAGATAACTTATCCACCACTTGGTCCCAGATCTGGTGCATTCTCTCCACCACAGTGTCAACACCTGGGCAGGCCGAAGGCTCCACCTGCCCTGAAGAAAATCGAGGATGAAACCCAAAGTTACAAAAAAAAGGTGACATCAAAGTGGCAGAACTAGCTCTATTATTTAAAGCAAATTCGGCCAAGGGCAAAAATGAAACCCAATCATCCTGATCAGCGGAAATAAAACATCTCAAATAAGACTCCAAGGTCTGCTTTGTTCTCTCCTTCTGCCCATTGGTCTGAGGGTGAAAAGCAGAGAAGGACAACTGAATTCCCAGCTTGGAACAGAAAGTCCTCCAAAATCTAGACACAAACTGAACTCCTCTGTCAGATACAATGTTCTCAGGAATCCCGTGCAAGCGAACCACCTGTTGCAAAAACAGGGGCACCAACTCAGAGGAAGATGGCAACTTAGGGAGTGGTACAAGAAGAACCATCTTAGAGAACCTATCACAAATCACCCAAATAACAGTCATTCTCTGAGAGACAGACATATCAGAGATGAAATCCATTGAAATATGGGTCCATGACCTCCTGGGGACCGGCAAAGGCATCAACAACCCACTAGAGTGAGAACAAGGTTTAGACCGGGAGCAAGTCCCACAGGACTGCACATAATTCCTGACATCACGAGACAAGGAGGGCCACCAAAAAGACCGACTCACCAGATCTCTAGTACCAAAAATACCTGGATGACCAGCCAATGCAGAGCAATGAACTTCAGACATCACTCTCTTCTTCCACTGGTCAGGAACATACAACTTTCCACTGGGACAACGCTCAGGTTTGTCCTCCTGGAACTCTTCCAGAGCACGTCTCAAATCGGGCGAGATGGCAGAAAGAACTACCCCTTCGCCTAGGATGATAGCAGGCTTGGTCACCACAGGAGAATCAGCAAAGAAGCTCCTAGAGAGAGCGTCAGCCTTGACATTCTTAGTGCCAGGAAGAAAAGAGACCACAAAATCAAAACGTGTAAAAAACAAGGCCCACCTAGCCTGTCTAGGGTTCAAGCATTTGGCCGACTCCAGGTAAATCAAATTCTTGAGGTCAGTGAGGTCCACGACTTGATGTTTAACTCCCTCCAACCAATGTCTCCACTCTCAAATGCCCATTTCATGGCTAACAGTTCCCGATTCCACACATCATAGTTACGTTCAGATGGAGAGAACTTTCAGGAAAAGAAAGCACAGGGATTCATTTTAGATGTTACAGGATCCTTTTGGGACAAAACAGCTCCTGCACCAATCTCAGAAGCGTCCACCTCTACCTGGAACAGGAGTGAGACATCAGGTTGCCGCAAAACCGGGGCAGAAGTGAATCTTCGCTTCAGCTCCTGAAAGGAAGAAACAGCCTCCGGAGACCAATTCAACACATCAGCACCTTTCTTAGTCAGATCAGTCAATGGCTTGGCAATAACAGAAAAATTGGCTATAAACTTATGATAAAAATTAGCAAAACCCAAAAACTTCTGGAGGGACTTCAAAGAAGTGGGCTGAACCCAATCATAAATGGCCTGTACCTTGGTCGGGTCCATTTCAATAGTTGATGGAGACAAAATAAATCCCAAAAATGAAATCCTCTGTACCCCAAAAAGGCATTTCGATCCTTTGACATACAGGGAATTCTCCCTCAAGATCCGGAACACAGTCCGAACATGTTCCACATGAGAATCCCAATCCTTGGAGAAGATCAAAATATCATCCAGATAGATAATCAAAAATTTATCCACAAAGTCTTGGAAAATGTCGTTCATGAAGCACTGGAAGACAGAAGGGGCATTAGTGAGCCCAAAAGGCATCACCAAGTACTCAAAATGTCCCTCCGAAGTATTTAACGCCGTCTTCCATTCATCCCCATGCTTAATGCGGATAAGATTATACGCCCCCTGAGGTCAAGCTTGGTAAACCAGCAAGCACCTTTAACTCTGGAGAATAGATCCGAAATCAGGGGTAAGGGATACTGATATTTAATAGTAATTTTGTTGAGGGCACGATAATCAATACAAGGCCTTAATGAACCATCCTTTTTGGCCACGAAAAAAAAAACAGCACCTAAGGGTGAAGAGGATGGTCTAATATGACCCTTCTCCAACGCCTCCTTAATATATGATCACATAGCCTCGTGCTCGGGTACAGATAAATTGAAGAGCCGACCCTTGGGAAATTTACACCCCGGGCTCAGTTCAATTGCACAGTCATAACTCCTATGAGGAGGCAAAGACTCAGACTCATTCTCACTAAATACATCATAAAAGTCCGCCAAATAGTCAGGAACATCATGCGACTGAGGAGAGGTGGAAAAAACCGGAGCCTCACTAAGGGCACACCGACAACCCCAACTCACCACAGACACAGATTTCCAATCCAAAACTGGACTATGAATTTGCAACCAGGGAAACCCCAGAACAATGGTATCATGCAAATTATGCTACACCAAAAATCTACAATTTTCTTGATGGTCTGGGGAGACCCGATTACCACTTGGGTCCAAAACTGAGGTTTATTTTTCGCCAAAGGAGTAGCATCAATCCCCCTCAATGGGATAGGCGTCCGCAGAGGAGTCATCGGAAATCCACAACGTTTAGCAAAATCCAAGTCCATTAGGTTCAGGGCTGCTCCCGAATCCACAAAAGCCTTGGCGGAAAATGTGCACAGGGAGCAGATCAGAGTAATTGCCAGAAGAAACTTAGGTTGAACACGACCAACAGAAAACGTGTGTGCAAAACGTTTCTCTCGTTTAGGACAGACAGAAATAATATGCGAGGCATCTCCACAAAAAAAACACAGCTTATTACGCCTTCTGAACTCCTGACGTTGCTCCCTGGACAAAACTCTATCACATTGCATAGGTTCAGACACTTGTTCAACAGGTGGCAACACCTCTCGTGCAGTCCTGCGTTCACGTAAACGCCGATCAACCTGAATGGCTAATGACATAGAATCGTCAAGACCAGAGGGAACAGGAAATCCCACCATAGTATCTTTTACGGCTTCTGACAAAACCTTCCGAAAGAGAGCTGCCAAGGCATTATCATTCCAGGTAGTAAGGACCGCCCACTTTCGGAATTTTTGACAGTACAATTCTGCAGAATCTCGACCCTGGCTCAATGCCAACAGGGTCTTTTCAGCCTGATCAATAGCATTAGGTTCATCATACAACAACCCCAAGGCCTGAAAAAATGCGTTCACATTAGTCAGAATAGGATCATCTGGTTTCCAAGAAAATGCCCAATCCTGGGGATCGCCACGCAGCAAAGAGATGACAATTTTAACCTGCTGCGCGGAGCTCCCTGACGAGTTAGGCTTCAAGGCAAAAAAATAATTTACAATTATTTTTGAAATTCAAAAATTTAGACCGATCCCCAAAAAACACATCAGGAGTAGGGATCTTTGGTTCAGCAGCATGTGAATGAGCAAGGTAGGCGGAAATTCCCCGCACTTCCGCAGCGAGCTGCTCCACATGATCAGACAATTGCTTTATCTCCATTGAGAGAAAAAAAAATCCCCCTACGGCCTCAGAGACATAGAGGAATGAATATACACACTTTTTTGGGTTTTTTTTACAATTCTTTCCTGCTATTGAGTACCCTAGGATCTGCGGTATGGCTGATGATTCTGTTATGAATGAGTCACCGTAGGAGACAAAAACAGAAATACTAGCTAAGTCCAGAAAACCAGAGAAGTTGGCAGCTATCGGATTGCAGACCCCTGAACCTATCAACAACAACTAGCAGTAGCTGTGGGGGCTTCCTACGGTGCCCTAGACCCCTCGATCACAGCCGGAGAACTAAATAGCCTAAAGACAGAAAGGGAAATCTAAACTGCCCCAGAGCAGACCCCAAAGCAATAGGTAGCCCCCAACATATAATGACGGTGAAGCAAGATGAAAAAACACTCACACAGATAGAAAGATAGGCTGAGCAAATGT
The DNA here is from genome assembly GCF_039654945.1 of Dendrobates tinctorius. Classification (NCBI taxonomy): domain Eukaryota; kingdom Metazoa; phylum Chordata; class Amphibia; order Anura; family Dendrobatidae; genus Dendrobates; species Dendrobates tinctorius. Next base: position 52,244,564 of record NW_027361732.1, read on the forward strand.
TGGGGCCAAAGCTAACTAAATAGGAAAGGATAGAAAAGCTGCTGTCTGCAATCCGCCAAAACCCTATCAAAAGGAGCCAACAGACTGATAGGGAAAAAAATCCCTGAAGACGCTAGGCTTCAAAAAGACTATATCAGTACTCAGGTATTTTCTGAAGACAGAGCAAAAAGGAATTCAGCTCACCCCAGCAGGGAATGGTAGAGATCCAGAAAAACAAGGCAAAACAAAACCAAAACACAAATGCAAATAGCAGAGCAGAAAACTTAGCTTTTGAGGAGCAGGAATCAGACTGGTCTCCTAGAATCCCTCAGAGAGATCACCCGCAAGGCAGAAGGGCGTCGGCTGCCTTATATCCAGTCAGCAATTCCAGTCACCCAGTCATCATCATCCTGCACAGGTGCTTGGTAATCAGCCTCACTACCTTCCTTCACCAGAAGAGGGAGTTCATCAGACCTCAATGGTGAAGGGGAAAATGAACTCACAACACTGTGCCATATAACCCCACCCCCACTACTTATTAGCAGTTTTCTGTCAATGCACAGTGTGCACATAAAGCTGACAATCACTGTTGTGGGCAGGGCTATACAGGGCTCAACATTCTGAGCACTGCTAGAACTTCAGCAGAGAAAAAAGGCTATTATATTTAAATTGATAGTTCTTTTGATTGATGATGATTTCTCCACAATTGTTCCTTTAATATACGGAAATGGTTGTTTAATACGCCAAAAATCCCTGATGGTATACTGTCAGAGAGGTGCTCTGGATGATCTATAACTTTAGACAGGTCGACTTTGTGACTAACAACTATCAGAAATTTTAATGCTATGATCCTGAAGTTTACACATTGTTATATGGTGCAGTTATTGTATGGCAATACTAGTGTAAGAATAGGGGTACAGTAGCCTGCTACCATTGTAGGATTTTAATAGAACTTGTTAAGATGCTGAATTTTTAGGTTTTTTTATGTTTTTGTGGTATTTAACCCCTTTCTGCCATCTGACGTACTATCCCGTCCATGGGACCTGGGCCCCTATGCCCATGGACCAAATAGTATGTCATAGTGATCAGCTGTGCTCACGGGGTGAGCGCCGCTGATCGCGGTCGGGTGTCAGCTGATTATCACAGCTGACACCTGGCACTATGTGTCAGGGGCGGTCACGGACCGCCCCCGACACGTTAACCCCTGGCACACTGCAATCAAACATGATCGCAGTGTATCGGGGTTTAGGGAAGCATCCGCAGGGAGAGGGCTCCCTCCATGCTTCCCTAAGACCCCCACAGCAGCGCAATGTGCAGCGCTGCTGTGGGGGCCTCCTTACCTGCAGGTCCCTTGATCCTAAATGGCAGCGGGGACCTTTGGGAGCCTACAGGGAGGCGGCTTCCTCATGCCTGCAAAGTGCCGGCATGGGGAAGCCCGCAGCACTGCCTGTGACAGATTGCTGATCTGTCACAGCGATCTGTGATGTGACAGATCAACGATCTATCACATGACAGTTATGTCCCCCCTGGGACATTGTAATAAAGTTAAAAAAAAGTTTAAAAATAATTTATAAAAAATCGCTAAATAAATTTAAAAAAAAAATATTCCCTAATAAATTCATTTTTTGGAAATAAAAACAAAACAATAAAAGTACACATATTTAGTATCGCCACGTCCGTAACAACCCACACTATAAAACTTTCCCATTAGTTAACCACTTTAATGAACTCCTTAAAAAATAAAAATAAAAAACAAAGCAAAAAATAATGATTTATTATCATACCACTGAACAAAAAGTGCAATAACGCGCGATCAAAAAGACGGATAAAAATAACCATGGTACCGCTGAAAACGTCATCTTGTCCCGCAAAAAACGAGCCATGATTCAGCGTCATCAGTGAAAAAATAAAAAGTTATAGCTCGCAGAATAAAGCGATGCAAAAATAATTTTTTTATATAAAATTGTTTTTATTGCATAAAAACGCCAAAACATAAAAAACATAAATGAGGTATCACTGTAATCGTACTGACCTGAAGAATAAAACTGCCTTATTAATTTTCCCGCACGCGGAATGGTGTAAACGCACCCCCCAAAAGAAATTCTTGAAATGCTGGTTTTTGTTCATTCTGCGGCCAAAAATTGGAATAAAAAGCAGTCAAAAAAGTCACATACCTGAAAATGGTACCAATAAAAACGGCAACTCATCCCGCCAAAAATAAGACCTCACATGACTCGGTGGGTCAAAATATGGAAAAATTATAGCTCTCAAAATGTGGTGATGCAAAAACTATTTTTACAATAAAAAGCGTCTTTTAGCGTGTGACAGCTGCCAAACACAAAAACCCACCATATATAGTAAATCAAACCCCCCTTTATCACCCCCTTAGTTATAATATAAAATAATAAAATTAAAAAAATGTATTTATTTCCATTTTCCCATTAGGGTTAGGGTTAGGGTTAGGGTTAGGCCTGAGATTAGGGTTAGGGGTGTGTTGGGATTAAGGTTGGAGTTAAAATTGGGGGGTTTCCACTGTTTGGGCACATCAGGTGCTCTCCAAACGCAACATGGCGTCTGATCTCAATTCCAGCCAATTTTGCGTTGAAAAAGTCAAACGGTGCTCTTTCCTTTCCAAGCTCTGCTATGCGCCCAAACAGTGTTTTACCTCCACATATGGGGTATCAGCCTACTCAGGACAAATTGCAAAACAACTTTTGGGGTCCAATTTCTCCTGTTGCCCTTAGGAAAATAAAAAATTGGGGGCAAAAACATCATTTTTGTGGAAAAAAATATGATTTTTTTATTTTCACGCCTGGGCATTATAAACTCCTGTGAAGCACTAGGGGGTTCAAAGTGCTCACCACACAACTAGATAAGTTCCGTGGGGGGTCTAGTTTCCAAAATGGGGTCAATTGTGGGGAGTTTCAACAGTTTAGGCACATCAGAGGCTCTCCAAACGCGACATGACACCCACAGACCATTCCATCAAAGTCTGCATTCCAAAACATCACTACTTTCCTTCCGAGCCCCAGCGTGTGCCCATACGGTAGTTTTCTCTGACATATTGGGTATCAGCGTACTCAGGATAAATTGGATAACAGCTTTTGGGGTCTAATTTCTTCTGTTACCCTTGGGAAAATAAAAAAATTGGGGACTAAAAGATCATGCTTGTGAAAAAAATATGATTTTTTTATTTTCATGCCCGTGCGTTATAAACTTCTGTGAAGCCCTTGGGGGTTCAAAGTGCTCACCACACATCTAGATAAGTTCCTTAGGGGGTTTAATTTCCAAAATGGGGTCAAATGTGGGGGGTTTCCACTGTTTAGGTACATTCAGGTCTCTCCCAAAGCAACATGACACCCGCAGACCATTCCATCAAAGTCTGCATTCCAAAACGTCACTACTTCCCTTCCGAGCCCTGACGTGTGCCCATACAGTAGTTTTCTCCCATATATGGGGTATCACCGTACTCAGGACAAATTGGACAACAACTTTTAGGGTCCAATTTCTTCTGTTACCCTTGGGAAAATAAAAAAATTGGGGACTTAAAGATCATACTTGTGGAAAAAATATGATTTTTTTATTTTCACACCGGGCGTTATAAACTTCTGTGAAGCCCTTAGGGGTTCAAAATGCCCACCACACATCTAGATAAGTTCCTTGGGGGGTCTAGTTTCCAAAATGGTGTCATTTGTGGGTTGTTTCCACTGTTTAGGCACATCAGGGGCTTTCCAAACGCGGCATGGCATCCAATCCCAATTCAAGCCAAAAAAGTCAAATGGTGCTCTTCCCTTCCGAGCTCTGCCATGCACCCAAATAGTGGTTTACCCCCACATGTGGGGTATCAGCGTACTCAGGACAAATTGCACAATAACTTTTAAGGTCCTATTACTCTTGGGAAAATATAAATTGGGGGTGAAAAGATCATTTTTGTGGAAAAAATGTGATGTTTTAATTTTATGACTGTACGTTATAAACTTCTGTGAAGCCCTGGGAGGTTCAAAGTTCTCACCACACATCTAGATAAGTTCCTTGGTGGGTCTAGTTTCCAAATTGGTGTCATTTTGGGGGGGTTCTACTGTTTTGGCACATCAGGGGCTTTCCAAAAGCGACATGATGTCCGATCTCAATTCCAGCCAAAAAAGTCAAATGGTGCTGCTTCCCATCCAAGCTCTTCCATGCACCCAAATAGTCATTTACACCCACATATGGGGTATCGGCATACTCAGGACAAATTGCATTATAACTTTTAGGGTCCTGTTACCCTTGGGAAAATATAAATTGGGGGTGAAAAGATCATTTTTGTGGAAAAAATGTGATGTTTTAATTTTATGACTGTACGTTATAAACTTCTGTGAAGCCCTGGGAGGTTCAAAGTTCTCACCACACATCTAGATAAGTTCCTTGGTGGGTCTAGTTTCCAAATTGGTGTCATTTGGGGGGGTTCTACTGTTTTGGCACATCAGGGGCTTTCCAAAAGCGACATGATGTCCGATCTCAATTCCAGCCAAAAAAGTCAAATGGTGCTGCTTCCCATCCAAGCTCTTCCATGCACCCAAATAGTCATTTACACCCACATATGGGGTATCGGCATACTCAGGACAAATTGCATTATAACTTTTAGGGTCCTGTTACCCTTGGAAAAATAAAAATTGGGGGTGAAAAGATCATTTTTGTGGAAAAAATATGATTTTTTAATTGTACGGCTGTACGTCATAAACTTCTGTGAAGCCCTTGTGGGTTCAAAGTTCTCACCACATATCTTGATAAGTTCCTTCGGGGGTCTAGTTTCCAAAATGGGGTCACTTGTGGGGGGTTTCCACTGTATAGGCACATCAGGGGCTCTCCAAATGTGACATGGCGTCCGATCTGAATTCCAGCCAATTTTGCATTGAAAAAATCAAACGGCGCTCCTTCCCTTCTGAGCTCTGCCATGTGCCGAAACAGTGGTTCCCCCCAACATATTAGGTATCAGCGTACTCAGAGGAGAAATTGCACAATAACTTTTGCAGTCCAATTTCTCCTGTTACCCTTGGTAAAATAACAAAAATTGGACCTGAAGTAATTTTTTTGTGAAAAAAAGTTAAATGTTCATTTTTTTAAACATTCAAAAAATTGCTGTGAAGCATCTGAAGAGTTAATAAACTTCTTGAATGTGGTTTTGAGCATCTTGAGGGGTGTAGTTTTTAGAATGGTGTCACTTTTGGGTATTTTCTATCATATAGACCCCTCAAAGTGACTTCAAATGTGATGTGGTCTGTAAAAATAAAATGGTGTTGTAAAAATGAGAAATCGCTGGTCAACTTTTAACCCTCATAACTTCCTAACAGAAAAAGTTGGTTCCAAAATTGTGTTGATGTAAAGTAAACATATGTGAAATGTTACTTATTAAGTTTTTTGTGTGCCATATCTCTGTGATTTAAGGGCATAAAAATTCAATGTTGGAAAATTGCAAAATTTTCAAAATTTTCACCAAATTTCTGTTTTTTTCATAAAGAAACGCAAGTTATTTGAATGAAATTTTACCACTAACTTGAAGTACAATATGTCACGAGAAAACAAGGTCAGAATCACCGGGATCCATGGAAGCATTTCAGAGTTATTACCTCATAAAGGGGCAGTGGTCAGAATTGTAAAAATTGGTCCGGTCATGAACGTGCAAACCACCCTTGAGGGTTAAAGGGTTAAGATATTGAAAATTATGGCAAAAAGTGGACACCGTAACAAAAGATGCTGTTTTCTTTTACAATCGCTTTTAATAATTTAAGATTATTTATGAGATATGACAAGCAAATGTATTTACAGAGATCATGCAAAAATACCACATTTTAGTTCACACAAACCAACTAGTGAGATAAAATTAGATGGATGAATAATTATTGATAGATAGAGAGGGATAGATTTCAAAATATTGACTGATTTGTAATAAAACCTTTAAAGCACTTTCTTATTTTTTTCTTTCCAAACATCTTAAACATAGTCAGCTAAGCCCCTATAAGCCCTTATAATTATCTACCCTATTTGTGACAAGCATGGTCTAATCAGTCTCTTAGGGAGTTACCCTGCAGATCATGGAGAAGAGAGTCTGAAGTGTTCTTCAATTCTTTTATCAACCTATTTTGGCGGCAGCATGAAATGTCAACATATTATGGAAAATATCCAAACTATAAATAAGATTAAGGACGCATGACCTGTTAAAATGTATTAAAAACATCTAATGAGCATGATTTAATACATGAAAAAAAATCAGTTATGTAAAAACCATAAAATATAGTTTACTGTAATCCCATATTAAAAGATTAGAAACAACATCTGAAGAAATCAGAGAGAGTCTAATTGAGGTTCTCGGCTTTAATCCTCTGAGTAGACTCCCTCTTGGTTAGGAAGATCTGTCAGGGAAGAGTCAAGGGACTTCTTTAAAAAGAGTAAACTGCAAGGGATGGACACACGGTATATTTTATGACCTTAACAAGAGAGAGATGGTCTTATTTGTTAAAACAGATATGTACAGTATATATAACCATGTGTATTTCAAAGTGAATTAATGACAGAAAATCATGACATTTGAAGAACAGAAAGTTAAAATTACAGTTTAGAAATTTCAACAATTTTTTTCTTCTTTAAATGACAATGTTAATATACTAATGCACATTCCATACAGGTGTTTTATCGAAAAGAGGAAGCTGACATGCTTAATTCATATGTTTTGGTACAAATCCATAATGCAGCACAGCAAGTTCTCCTGACTCGGTTGGCGATCTTTTTTTATGAAGATGCCTTATATTTTTCACCACTTAAGTAGAAAAAAACATACATGTTGGGTGTTACAGTATTGACAAACAAATTGTCAGGTCACTTTTACCATACAATGAATACCTTAAAAATAAAACCCTAAAACCTTTGCGGTATTTTTTCTGCAATGTTACCACGCTTTTAATATCTTTCCTGTTTTCCAATTCATTGAATGGTGAAATGATGAGACTATTGAAAGATCTAACTTGTTCCACAATAAGACAAACCTTGCTAGAGACACAACACACTTCATAGTTACAATGATACTGAACCTTAATAACAGGGGCAGTGTAATTGTGCAACACTCTATTCCAGATTACTGTTCAATACACAGTAGCCACAACTCAGGCATGTGCTACTTTGCAACTGCCTCAACAAACACCTTTCTGCTGAATTCAGTGTGGTCAATCCTCCTATCCCAGGTCATATTCTTCAGCGCCCCATCTCTACCTATCAGAAACCATAGTCAGGAACATTGCATCACATAAATGAACTACCCATTGCACACCTCAGGCATTAAGGCTATCCGGCCAACTTATACATGATCTCCAAAATTTAATGTAATAAACCCCCTTGAAGATAAAGTTATATATTCAAAAGGAATTAAAATGGGACAAATGACAAAATGTACCCAAAAGAAAAAAATAGGGGCAAAGAATTAATGAGGTCTAAAATAAATTAAGTTTATTAAAAAAAAAAATATATATATATATATATATATATATATATATATATATATATAAAATATCAATAGATGGTATGGTAAACATCAGACTAAAAAATAAACATCAGAATAATTTAGACAATATAAAAGTCCATAAAATGACCAAAAATATCCCTAGTTTACTAGGCAAGAAAAAACCTCCCCCCCTTTATTATATTGAAGTAAATGTGAATCGACTAAGAAACATACATAATGAACCAACGTAGAATGGCACTGACGATAAGCAGTCCAAAAATCAGACTAGCTAACAGGTGAAATAGACCTAAGGGGAGCTCAGAAGATTAATGGACCCACTTGTGCCTAATAACAAACTACATCAGATGATATATACTGTATATACACATTGAGACATGACATGCAAGGAAAGAAAATAGTAAAAGAGGATAAGGAGAGCAGCACACTAGCACCACAACGTACATTTCACCAACACTGGGTTTCTTATGGCAACCATTAACTATACTTAGTCACTTTTCTCTGCTTAAGGAAAATATAAATTAATTAGTCACTGTAATCTTGCCACCCACTAATCAATTATAATTACATGCTCCCCAGTTCTCCCACACCCCACCTTCAATTCTCTATAATTCAATGTCCTTTCCCCACCCCATTGTATTCAGTTTACAGAAAAACAGAAAAAATAATATTTTCTTTCCCATGCGATTCCCTGTGGCTCTTGTGGTCGGCACATACATGCTGGCGCGATGATGTCATTGCACTGGCACTGGCTGAGTCACAGAGAAAATGATGGGAAATTCTTATACTTGTGGTTCAATTCTCTTTTGTTGGCAGTGAAGCTTCAGGAACGCTTCCTACCCTGCAATAAGCGCCACTGATGGTGGCACAAAATTGTTATAATGGGAGAAGCAGGCCATAGCATGCCCTGGAAGCCTTTTGGCCTGGGGCGTTAACCCAGATTGACCTCATTACATTGAAGATGAGTGGACCCATGGAAGTTCAAGTTCGGCCCAAAGTTCAGTACAGGTACCAGAACTTGAACATGAACCCAAACCCCATAGAAACCAATGGGTTTTGTGGTATCCCGGTACCCATTCAACTGCTGTTGAATTAACCCCTTTCTTACCCATGACGGAATAGTATGACATCGGTAAGGATCCCCTGCTTTGAGGTGGGCTCCGGTGGGGAGCCCACCTCAAAGCCGCGACATGTCAGCTGTTATGAACAGCTGATATGTGCCCGCAATAGGCGCAAGTGGAATCGCCGTCCGCCCGTGCCTATTAACTAGTTAAATCCCGCTGTCAAAGCTGACAGTGGGCATATAAATAGCACTTCCGGCCACCGGGCCGGAAGTGAGCTCATTGCCTACCCCCATCACATGATCGGGGGTCAGTGACGCATTGCCTGGACAACCACAGGTCTTATAGAGACCTCTATGGTTGTTCCAGGCAGATGGCTTTGAGCACCGCCTGGTGGCCGGAGCTCAAAGCACAGCAGTAAATCTGCTACATATGGGCGATCTGCTCATCGTCCATATGTAGCAGAGCCGATCGGGTTGTGCATGCTTCTAGCCTCCTATGGAGGCTATTCAAGTATGCCAAAAGTAAAAAAAATGTTTAAAAATAAAAATAAAAAAAACCTAAAAGTTCAAATCACCCCCCTTTCACCTCAATCAAAATAAAACAATTAAAAAAAAATCCAACATACACATATTAGTTATTGCCGCGTTCAGAATCGCCCGACCTATAAATAAAAAAAAGCATTAACCCGATTGCTAAACGGCGTAGCGAGAAAAAATTCAAAACGACAGAATTACGTTTTTTTTGGTCGCCGCGACATTACATTAAAATGCAATAACGGGCGATCAAAAGAATGTATTTGCACAAAAGTGGTATCATTAAAAACGTCAGCTCGGCACGCAAAAAATAAGCCCTCACCTGACCCCAGATCATGAAAAATGGAGACGCTACAGGTCTCAGAAAATTGCGCAATATTTTTTTTTAGCAAACTTTGACATTTTTTTTCACCACATAGATAAACGAAAGCATAGACATGTTTGGTGTCTATGAACTCGTAATGACCTGGAGAATCCTAATGGCAGGTTAGATTTAGCATCTAGTGAACCTAGCAAAAAATCCAAGCAAAAAACAAGTGAGGGATTGCACTTTTTTTGCAATTTCACCGCACTTGGAATTTTTTTCCTGTCTTCAAGTACATTACATGGTAAAACCAATGGTGTTGTTTAAAAGTATAACTCGTCCCGCAAAAGATAAGCCCTCACATAGCCATATTGATGGAAAAATAAAAAAGTTATGGCTCTAGAAAGAAGGGGAGCGAAAAACGAAAACGAAAAATCTAAAAAAGCTTTGAGAGTGAAGGGTTTAAACACTTGTCATGTGGCAGTAGATTTGTTCCAGTTTGTCAGGATTAGTTTGGACACTCTGAGTTAGGGGATGTAATACATTGCATTGTATACCGACGATTCATAAATGTGATTTACTGCCATCTACTGACCAATGTGAGTAGAAGAAAGTTAAGTGATTAGTCTCCTCACAACAAGCTCACAGAAACGGCTGGGAGGAGCCTCCAACTCAGGGCTCGCACACTTCTTGAGGTAACTTCCAGTTCTGGGTGGTTCAAGCTGCCTTAGGAAGCAGACACTATTGCTCCCAGCATAGTTTCCATGCCAGTCCATGCTGGGGGGACATTTTTCTCCTCATAACATTATCCACAAAGGAGTGAAGCCTCTTCCAGTCAGGAGAGATTACGCTGCACATGTGCTGTCATGCATGCTGGTTATCCAGTTTGCTTCTAGCCTGGACCAGATCCATGTCTACCATGCCACCAACTTCGTTTAACCTAGCCCCTGCGATAGGGAATGGCATGCTCAAAAGTGTGAGTACTTCCACTCTTTAGTGTGTTTCCACAGACAGCCAATCTGTGAAGGTTCCTCCATCAGTGTAATATTTCTTGGACTGGTATAGCACTTCCTCTAATATTAAGTGAAAAGAAGTCTGCTCCAGCATAGGACCTTCGTCAGAAAAATCTCGTTTACTGAAATAAATAAATCCTTGCAATGGTAGCCAAAAGAAGGACAAAGTAGAGAGTCTGGATGGCCAGTGGAAATGTTAAATGGCTGGCGTCTGGAAAGCGTATGTGGACTGAGCCGCCCAAAATTAGAACAGGCAGCTGGTGAAGCCCTGGTCTGTGGTCTGGCTGCCCTGTGTGGAAGACGTCTTCCACACAGGGCAGCCAGACCACAGACCAGGGCTTCACCAGCTGCCTGTTCTAATTTTGGGCGGCTCAGTCCACATATGCTTTCCAGACGCCAGCCATTTAACATTTCCACTGGCCATCCAGACTCTCTACTTTGTCCTTCTTTTGGCTACCATTGCAAGGATTTATTTATTTCAGTAAACGAGATTTTTCTGACGAAGGTCCTATGCTGGACCAAAAACGTTTAAACCTTTCTGTCTGGATGCACAAAATAAAAGTGTCTGAATATTTCACATATTGAGTGCCTAGATTTTTGTCATTTTTAAAGTGCAAAAATATATCAGCATGTAAGCATATATCCACCTAGACCCCCTAATGGTCTGTAAAGTACAGAGTGCCATATAGAGGAAAAAAAAACCCATGCTGGTAATCACATGTAACATGCGCACATACCCATTTAATCGCCTGTTCAAGGAATTCCTGGAGTCTGACGCACGTTTTGCCTTTTTAGCTTTTTCAAGGAAATTTTGTGTCACACACAATTTTCTTGAAAAAGCTAAAAAGGCGAAACATGCGTCGGACTCCAGGAATTCCTTGATTCCACTTTTTGGTCTATGCATTTCACACGCCCCTGTACTTTATACATGCTTGGAAGTCCTATGTGATGAAGGTTCCCCAATTGCATTAGTATGTTTTTGGACATTTTTGTGGTTTTCAAACTTGTAGAGTTTAATTCAATAAGCAATGATATCTATCAATATCGTAGAAAAAGTTGTTAAAAATGTACATTCTGGACCTACCATTGGAGAGACAGGACACATGCAGGTTACAATTAAAGAGCTACAAGTAGTGATAGTGTAAAAGGAAAGAACTAACTAGACATGTCTCCTCCGTGAAGGGTCAGGTACCATCTCGGCTGTCACCTATAATGCGGGGTAGAAAGCTTGAGACTCAAGACCATACTCTGTGTTTGAGAAAAGAGGGCATGGTTAAGTGGACAGAGCTGCAGCGCACTAGTGACCAGACAGTTTGGGTGTGAACTTCAGGTGCCTGGGACACCTGTGAGGTAAAATCAGCTGAGAGGTGTCTGGGCAGAGCAAAGCCTGGGACAGCAGAGCGCTTTGACAGGAGACCGTCGATTGAGTACTACTCAGACACCGCTGTCTGAGCCGACATTACTGCCCTCGCTGAGACCGCTGACACAGCCGACAATGCTGCAACAGCTGCCCCCGCTGACAGTACTGACCATGAGAGACATGTTCTGTGAACAGGACTAAGGCATGTGTCAATTTGGCACAGAGAACCGGGCTACCCATTGTAAACTGTGTTTGGGCAGTGCTGCAAATCTCCGTAGTGTTGGGACACTCACCACTGAGGATAAAGACGTATCTCTCTTCATCACCTTATCTGCTCGACCCAAGACCTGCATCAGGATCCCGAGGATTCGCAGCCATCGTCAGGACCATGGGAGGACACTGCCAACATCAAAAGAAACTACATCATTTACCTCAGGATTGTGACAGACTCCCACTGCGACGCAATCTAGGCAGCATCAGTCACAGACAGAAGTTCAACCGTGACTGGCGCCTGAGTGATAAGTTATATTTTATTGTATTGTCAGCTTTACTTTTCCCTGTTCCTTAAGTTATCCCCATTAGCCTTTTGCTGTATTTGGGAATATTACCCCTCCGTTTTCTCTGAGCGTGGAAGCGAGGCACATGCGCGTGAACAGGAGCAGGGGGTGACAGGTCTGGAGCGGGGAGGCAGCCGTGAATGCAGCTGCTGAACCAGGATGGGTGGAAGATTTACGGAAAGATCTAATCCATGAGGCAGGATCTAACCGAAACTAAAAGGATGGTGACCTTGTTACATACCCCCGAAAGTAAAACCCTCTCAGAATCACGACAAAGTGGAAGAGGATCTCGTCGGGAAGAGCCCCCATCATGTTACCTCTGTGGAGAATTAGGACATATGGTCCGGGCCTGCCGGCTATGTGGGTGGCCACTGCAGCATCTCCCGTTAAACTAAGGGGCTCTGAGGCTGGAGGACGCCGCCCGGAGCCAGAACAGCCTGAAAGGAGCCCAATAGTCCCACCAATTTAGTGTCAGTGAGTCCATTAGTATGGGCTGAAATCGATGGACGGGCCATTCGCTGCCTGGTAGACACGGGATCCCAAGTAACCACGATGCCTGAAATACTTTACCCCTTTCTGACCGCTGAAAGGATAGAATGTCAGTGGTCAGACTCCCCTGCTTTGAGGTGGGCTCCGGTGGTGAGCCCACCTCAAGGCCACGACATGTCAGCTGTATAAACAGCTGACATGTGCCAGCAATAGACGCGAGTGGAATCGCAATCCACTCGCGCCTATTAACTAGTTAAATCCCGCTGTCAAACGCCGACAGCGGGCATTTAACTACCACTTCCGGCCGCCGGGCCGGAAGTGAGCGCATCGCCGACCCCGTCACGTGAGTGGGGGTTGGCGACGCGTTGCCCCCGACAACTAGAGGTCTCATAGAGACCTCTACGGTTGTTGCAGGCACATTGCTGTGTGCGCCGCCCGGTGGTCATCGCTCATAGCAATGCAGTAAATCTGCTACATATGGGTGATCTGCTCATCGCCCATATGTAGCAGAGCCGATCAAGTGTGGCATGCTAAAAAACCTAAAACAACCTAAAAGTTCAAATTACCCTAATCAAAATAAAACAATAAAAAAAATCACATGTACAGATATTTGGTATCGCCGCATTCAGAATCGCCAGATCTATCAATAAAAAAAGGATTAAACTGATTGCTAAAGGGCATAGCGAGTAAAAAATTAAAAACGCCACAATTACTTTTTTTGGTCGCCTCGACATTGCATTAAAATGCAATAACAGGCGATCAAAATAACATATTTGCGCAAAAGTGGTATCATTAAAAATGTCACCGCGGCCCGCAAAAAATAAGCCCTCACCCAACCCCAGATCCCGAAAAAATGGAGACGCCACGGGTTTCGGAAAAATGCACATTTTTTTTAGCAAACTTTGGAATTTTTTTTCACCACTTAGATAAAAGAGAACATAGACTTGTTTGGTGTCTATGAACTCGTAATGACCTGGAGAATCATAATGGTAGATCAGTTTTAGCATATAGTGAACCTAGCAAAAAAGCCAAGCAAAAAACAAGTGTGGGATTGCACTTTTTTTGCAATTTCACCGCACTTGGAATTTTTTTCCCATTTTAGAGTACATGACATGCTAAAAACAATAATGTCAATCAAAAGTACAACTCGTTTCGCAAAAAATAAGCCCTCACATGGCCATATTGATGGAAAAATAAAAATGTTATGGCTCTGGAAAGAAGGGAAGCGAAAAACGAAAAATGAAAAAAATCTCCGGTCATGAAGGCATTAAAAAGCACTTCCCAGAAGCCATAAGGCCTGAGTGGAAGCCAGTGATCAAGTATATGGCCGCCAATCATCTGCCTATCCCGGTCGCATGGGTGGCATGGATGCAGATTAAGGTCAGCGGTAAAGACCTGGGCCGCAAAGGAGTGGTGTTAACCGCAGGGGACCCCGTGCAAGGACATACTGTCACACTAGGAATGAATGTACTTAAAGAGTTTGGAAGTCTTCTTATTAACGAGTCTCCAAACGTGTTACTGAAACAATGGAGCCCACGTATGCCACAAAGGAGTGTTTCAGCAATTGATCTGGACCGCTCATGCACAAGAGGTCTCCTGTGAAGAAAAGTTGTTGGGAAAAGTGATCATTCTTCCAACAACCAAACTAGACTTACCTCTGGGTCAAAGTGTGCTGTCTTTACCTGTCCGAGCTTGCATCCCGCTGGAGGGGGTCAAAGTACAACTAGAACCAGCTACTGTGGAAAATCTACCATCAGGGCTCTTAGTAACCAGGATGTTAGCTAATGTGCGTGATGGAAAGATACGTGTGTGGTGTGTGAACTTAAAGGAAGACACTCTGGCGCTTACCCCCAGAAGCAAAATTGGGCAAATTGTAGGCATACCAGAGGATTTGATACCCTCACAAGCCATCCAATTAGAGGTAAAAAGAGAAGATCCATGGACAGACAGTAGCTGTGGAGACAGCCACTGTGTTCGAACCCCAATCACAGAGAAAGGGGCGTCACATCTCAAGCCCGGGCTGAGTTGACAGAGTTTACACCGCAGAAGGTGGAGCAGGTGGAGGCCTTACTGGGATGATAACAGGACGTGTTCCCTCGACATGAGAATGATTTCGGCTGTACGACTGTCATCACACATGAGATTCCAAGAGGTAATGCTACACCTGTGAGAGAGCATTATCGACAGATTCCTCCACAAATGTACCAGGAGGTAAAAGGAATGCTCACACAAATGCTACAGAACGGTGTCATCCAAGAGAGCCAAAGCCCATGGGCTGCAACCAACACATCCTAGTGCGAAAAAAAGATGATACTCTGCGGTTCTGTGTGAACTATCACAAATTAAATGCCTGCACAGTGCAAGATTCATATCCACTACCCCATATTTAAAAATCCTTGTCCTCTTTGGGGAATGCAAGATACTTCTCCACTCTAGACCTGGCTAGTGAGTACTGGCAATTGCCAATGTCAGAACATAACTTAGCAAAGACAGCCTTTATACTACCTATGGGCCTGTATGAGTTCAACAGAATGCCATTCGGATTGGCTAATGCTCCAGGTACTTTTCAGCGACTCATGGAACGATGTTTGGGAGATCTAAACTTTGAGGCCACTCTAATCTACCTGGATGATATAATTGTGTTCACCCCACACGTTCGAAGAGCGCTTACAGCGCCTTGAGCAGGTACTCAGCCGACTCCAGAAACATGGGCTGTGAGTGAAACTATCTAAATGTCAGCTGTTCCGCTCCCAGATTGAGTACTTGGGGCATGTGGTCTTCGCAGAAGGTGTCCATCCGTCCCGTGTGAAGGTTGCGGAGTGCAAGACTGGCCTGCCCCGAGAACCATAAAGGATGTTCGAGGGCTGACTCAATATTATTGACGGTTCGTAAAAGACTTCACCCACATTGTGAATCCGTTATTAGAACTGTTGAAAGGAGTACCGGCAGGAGTAAAAAATCAGAAGATTCAGTGGGAAGAGCACCAGGAGAAAGCGCTCCAAGCCTTGAAAATGTTTCTGACAGAAGCCCCGGTCCTGGCCTATGCTGATTTTACTCAAACCTTCATTCTCCATACAGATGGGAGCTTACATGGGCTCGGAGCCATACTGTCGCAGATCCAAGGTGGAAAAGAGAGGGTGATTGCCTATGTGAGTCATTTTTATCATGACTCTGAATGGAATCCAAACCACTACAGCTCATTCAATCTAGAATTGTTAGCTCTGGTATGGGCGATGACAAAAAAGTTTGCGGAATACCTATCTGGGTCTGAGGTACTGGTGCACACAGACAACAACCCACTGGCCCACTTGGAGAATGCAAAGTTACTGGCTCTGGAGCAACGTTGGGTCACTAAAATGGCCAAATACCGGTACAAAATAGCCTACAAACAGGGGGGGGCTGAAAACACCCATGCAGATGTATTATTCAGGGTTCCATATAAGCAGCCCGGCCCTAAGAGCTGGAGCCGATGAAGTGCCGGAGTTCCGAGGATCTGCCAGGATGCTGGCAGTTATGGGGGAACAAAATCAGGTAGAATCTCAGAAAGGTGTGCTGGGACAGCCTTGCGATGAGTGGGTACAAATTCAGCAGGAGGATGGAGAACTCACCCGACTTCGGCAGTGGTTGGCCCTCAAACAACTGCTTAGCCGGGAGGAGAGAGAAAACCTGTCTCCTGATATGAAACAAATCCTACAGCAATGGGAGAGGCTCCACCTGAGAGGATTGCTCTATAGAAAATTCCAGCTACAGCAGGACCTGACTGTCACTTGTCAAGTAGTGATTCCTGAGAAGCTGTTACATAAAGTGGCCACAGAGGCACATGAAAAAGGGTCCCACTTTGGTCAAGAAAAAACCTTTTATTGGTTGCAGAGACTGGTGTACCTACCACTGCTTAAAACAACGGTGGAAGAAGTATGTAGACTCGGTAGGAACTTTGAACTGTCCAAACCTCCCACACAAACTATCGTAACCTCCACCCCTTTAGAATTGTTGATGATAGACTATCTCACAATAGGCCCAGCCCATCAAGGGTATGAACATTGTTTAGTCATGGTGGACCACTTCACTAAGTTCGCTGTCGTGACCCCTACTCAGGACCAAACTGCCGAATCCACAGCTTAAGCTATCTGTGAAAATTTCATTCAAGTATATGGCTGCCCAAAAAGAATTCACTCAGACCAAGATGCCTGCTTCTTCGGGCGAGTCATGGAGGAACTACATCATTTGTATGGAATTGAGAAATCTTGTATGACCCCTTACCACCCTCAGGGCAATGGAGCATGTGAATGGTTCAATTGAACCCTTATTCAAATTTTGAGGACCTTAGAAGAAGTTAGAAAGGCCCGTTGGCCAGAATTTGTAGCAAAACTAGTGTGGGTGTACAACAATTAGGTACATCGCACCACAGGATACACACCCTATACTCTACCTTTTTGCAGGCCAGTAAAAAGAGATCACCAAACTGGAGCTTGACCTGTAGGAGGATTACCCACGGGGGTGTCCACCTGGGTCCGAGAACACCGTCATTGATTGCAGACTCTACATCGTCTGGTGCAGACCCGGTTTCAAGAGTTGGAACACCCAGAGATGGCTCCTCTACGGGGGACAGCTCTACAGGCCGGAGACCGGGTACTAGTTAGAGAAAAACGTCCTCGAGACAAGTTAGATCATCGATGGGAAAATACACTGTATTGTGTACATTGGCAAGTCAGTTCTGAAGGGCCTATCTATGAAAGTCAGCCCGAGGGGGCCGATGATGCTCCAACTCGTATTGTGCACCGAAACATGTAACACCCCTGCGTGTCTAGAGACCCTACGCAAATAGAGAAAGAAGAGCACGATGCTCCTGAGAATCTTCTATCATTCACTAATGAAGATGAAGATGACAAATGCCCTGAACCACCACGGGCAGAACCAGAAGAAAAACAGAAACCTGAGACCCCTGGGAATCCTGAAATTCCTACAAGGACTGAGCGCGCCCCACCTCTGTCCATTCAGTCTAATTATATTACTCAAGTAGAACCAACTCATATTGCCAGTTTACGACATTCTGAATATTCAGCAGCAGGAAAACCCCCTCACCAATTTGATCAGGATAGTTTTGTTTGGCAACAAGTTGTTCGAAACATAGAAGAATGTAAACGCATACTTCAAGACCTCTCGCTCGTGGAATGGCGAGCACAAAGAAAGGGGGAAAGTAAGGGGAAGGAACTAACTAGGCATGTCTCCTCTGTGAAAGGTCCGGAACCATCGAGGCTGTCAACTATATTGCAGGGTAGAAAGCTTGAGACTCCAGACCGTACTCTGTGTTTGAGAAAAGGGGGCGTGGGTAAGTGGACAGAGCTGCAGCACGCAAGGGACCAGAAAGTTTGGGCGGAAACTTCGGGTGCACAGGACGCCTGTGATGTAAAATCAGCTAAGAGGTATCTGGGCAGAGCAGTGCAGATCCTGTGACGGCAGATCGCTTTGACAGGAGACCGTCGACTGAGTACCGCTCAGTCACTGCTGTCCCAGCTGACATCACTGCCCTCGCTGAGACCGCTGACACAGCCGACAACACTGCCACAGCCGGCCCCGCTGACATTACTGATCATGAGAGACAAGGTTTGTGAACGGGACTTAAGTGTGTGTCGATTTGGCACAGAGAACCGGGCTGCCCATTGTAAACTGTTTGGTCAGTGCTGCAAATCTTCGTAGTGTTGGGACACTCACCACTGAGGATAAGGACGTATCCCTCTTTATCACCTCATCTTCTGAACCCAAGACACGCATCAGCATCCCGAGGATTCGGCGCCATCGTCAGGACCATGGAAGGACACCACCAACATCAAAAGATACTGCATCATTTACCTCAGGATTGTGACAGACCCCCACTGCGATGCAATCTAGGCAGCACCAGTCACAGACAGACATTCAACCGTGACTGGAGCCTGAGTGATAAGTTATATTTTATTATATTGTCAGCTTTACTTGTCCCTGTTCCTTAAGTTATCCCCATTAGCCATTTGCTGTATTTGGGAATATTATCCCTCCGTTTTCTCCCTGTGTGGAGTTTCTACTGTATAATAAACCCCTTTCACCCTTGGTCTGTGTACGGTCCGTTACTGCATCCTACGTTCCTGCAGTCTCACAATAGCATGCAGAAAACAAATGTGCTAAAAACCTGAATGACCTATAAAATGCATGTATTAATATTTAGCACTGGCTGCAAAAAGGTTAATTTAAGCTGTTTGGTTTTTAACTTTCTAATAGTTCAATAGATCCAATGCACCAAATCATGGCTCTCATATTTATATCGCCATGTTTTGAGATTTGAGGAGTTAAAGTATAGTGGATAATTTGTAATTAACAGATAAAAAGAAAATATATTCTGCTCATGCAGACCATGTGGAGAGATGTATGAAGTGCTAATATCAGTTCCTATTCCATTTTAGACATTATTCATTGATTGATTTCTCTCCGAGTACTGCTGTGTTAAATGCACTGCTTTTATTTACCATGCTATGAAGAGCTGATGGTTGTTTATGATCATCCTGCCGCGGGTTGAAATCTTCTTTTGATTAAAATTTCAAACCTATTAAACTATCAAATTGACATTGATGTTTCATAGATTAAAGTAAAGCAATTACTGCTTAAAGAATTGGAAAGATCTTCAAATTTGGAGACACTTCTTGAAGTTTTCCCATGGAACTTATGATACAATTGTTTACAGTTAATTATGGTAATATGATAAAATAATGATGTGATTATCTTCACATATTCTCTAGCAATGGAGATCATGTGCTATAAGCAATGTATGCAATGTATGTAGATGGTATGTATTCAGTGTATATAGATTGAATGTATTTGATGTATATGGATTGTGTGTATTCAATGTTTGATGACTCTTGCCACTATTTTTTTTATCTAGCAATTATAATGTAGGATTTTCTCTCTAATCAGCCAGTAAAAAGCAGATTGGGACAAATAGCTTTAATTTTTACTTGCAAACCTTATATACAATATTAAGTAATTTATAAGGCTGTCTTTAAAGTAATTTTGACTGTCTCACATGGAGACTACCATTTCACACTTGATGGCTGATTTAATCAGCCATCAAGTCCCACTAACAGCTGGATTCACCTGCTGCTGTTTACCAGTTAAATGCCGCTGTTAATCACTGACAGCGGCATTTAACATGCGCAGACAGGAAGCACCTCATTAATCCCGCCCATCAGCGTGTCCGGCCGTCACATGACAGCCAGGGGTGTGCTTAAGACCCCTGTGCCAGACATCACGATCGTCCAGTGAATATCAGCTCGTGGCCGGCACTCATAGGAGATTGTGATTATTAAATACAATAAAAAGATTTCTTTAAAAGAACATGTTTAAAAATAAAAAACACAAAAATTAAAAAAAATTGCCTTTTGCCCCATTAAAAATTAAACAAAAAAATGTAAAAAACACACATATTTGGTACACCTATCAGAAATTTTCAATAAAAATATTGAATAATTAGTCTAATCGGTAAACAGCATAACAAGAAAAAGAATCAAAATGTCAGAGTTAAGTTTTTTGCCACCGCAACATTGCAATAAAATACGATCAAGACATTGTATCTACCCAAAATAGTGAAATTGTCAGATCAGGGTGCAAAAAATTAGCCCTCACACAGCCCCAGATTCTGAAAAATGAGAACGTTAGGGGTCTCGGAATATGGCGATAAAAGCTAAATTTTTTTAGACAAATTTCTGAATTTATTTTCACCACGTAAGTAAATGTTTGCTATAGGCTTACTCCTACGGACCTGAGGAATCATATTGCCAAGCAGTTTGCCATATTTTGAACATTAATAATAATAAAAATAACATTGTGGAATTGGACTTTTATTGCCATTTCACCACATTTTAATTTTTTTTCCCATTTTCCAGTACAGAATGAATGGTGTCATTCAAAAGTACAACGTGTTATGCAAGAAAACAAGCCGCTATATGACTGGAAAAATAAAAAGTTTTGGCTCTTGGAAGAAGGAGAGGAAAAAACGAAAATGAAAAATGGAAAATCGCTGTGGGTGAAGATGCTAACTATGTAAGGTCCTTTTGACTGTGCTTGAAGCAACGTTGCATCAGGGGCCCAAATTCCCAAAACATTACTGCAGATTTAAATGTTAGCAAATGTGACTTACAACAGAGTGCCAACTCTGAAATAGTAATAGACATACAAGTGATTCTCACAAAATTAATAAAATATCAAAAAGTTAGTTTCCGTTCTTCAATACAAAGAGTGAAACTCATATTATATAGAGTCATAACAAACAGAGTGATCTATTCAAGTGTTTGTTTCTGTTAATGTTGATGATTATGGCTTTCAGCCAATGAAAACCTAAAAGTCATTACCTCAGTAAATTAGGATACTTTATAACACCAGCTTTAAAAATGATTTTAAAATCCAAAATGTTGGCCCACGGAAATGTATGTTCAGTAAATGCACTCAATACTTGGTCTGGGCTCCTTTTGTATCAATTACTGCATCAGTGCGGCATGGAGGTGTGGCGCCCCTGAGGGTTCAGTCGCCACAGAGGTACTGCATCTCACCCAGAGGTGTGGTATCCCACGACCAGGTAAGATGGAGACATCAGACCACATTCCACACCTGCATCCCACACACCTAGAACAGCAGAGCACCCTCTATGGCCCCTGCTTGGTTCACAATGGATGCTGGGAGGTGGGTGGAGCTTAGGTTGAGAGCGAATTGTAGGATGTGAGGAGAGTTCCCTCAGAGGGATGAAGTCACAGCCCCCGTAACACATCCCTATAAGACACCGGCCCAGTACCAAGTAACCCACGGCCCCTGGGGTCCTTCAGAGGCGATTAGCCTGTGGCACTGCTGAGGTGTTAGGGAAGCCCAGGTTGCTTTGATAGCAGCCTTCAGCTTGTCTACATTGTTGGGTCTGGTGTTGTAAATTCTCTTTCTGGGCTCCCTCTGGTGGTTACTGAAGGTAGTGGAACTGGTCAGATTGACAGAGGTGTTGCGAGTTCTTATTCTTGGCTCCCTCTGGTGATTACTGGAGGTAGTGGAGCTGGTCAGACTGACAGAGGCTTGCCACCTGATAATGATAATGACTATTGGAGATCTGGGGTTTCTGACTGGAGTATTTAAGACAGATGACTTCCTTCAATCCCTGCTGGTGATTTTCTTCCTGTGCCTTCTGAGGTCTGATGTCTCCTGCTCTGTTCCTGCATGGTTCAGCTAAGTGGTTCATTTGCTAATCTTTTTGCATTTGATCTGGTTTTGTATAGCTCTGCTTTGTGCGGGTCAGCTTGCTCCTGCTGGGGCTGTGCTGGATCACCGCCCATATGTTACTGCTTGTGTCAGTTTGTTCTGTCCCCTGTTATATTGGTCTCTTTTTGCTTTGCTTTCAGTATATACCAGAGTGCTGATATAGTGGGGGCGAAGTCGTGTGCCTTCAGTGTTTTTTTGAGCATCATACGTGTTGGATTTTTCAGGGTTTTTTGCGTGATTGCAGACAGTGTCTTTCCTTTCCTGTCCTGTCTAGTCAGTCTGGGCCACATCATTTGCTCAGTCCATTTTTCTGCCTTAGTTTGTGGTTTCATCTTGTCTCACTGACAATATATGTTTGGGGGCTATCTATTCCTTTGGGGTCTGCTCCGGGGCAGTTTAGATTTCACCTTTCTTGCTTTAGGCTGAGTTAGCTCTCCGGCTGTGCCGAGGCGTTTTGGGGTATCGTAGGTACGCTCCACGGCTACTGCTAGTTGTGTGGATAGGATCAGGGGTCTGCAATCCGCTTAGAACCCCGTCACACATATCAACGCACCAATGATCCTGACAATGATATGACCTTGTCAGGATCGCTGGTGTGTCGCTACATGATCGCTGGTGAGCTTCCAAACAGGCAGCTTCACCAGCGATCAGCACCAGCGTCACGCGGGTAACAAGCGACGCACGTCGCTTAGTTACCCACTGTGTACCTTAGTTACCAGCGAGCTGGTGCAAGGAGCTAGTAAAAAAGTTACACATTGGGTTTCTAAGCAATGCACGGCACTTAGAAACCCGATATGTACATTGGTTACCAGCTCCCTGCACCAGCGCGCTGGTAACTAAGGTACACATCGGGTTTCTAAGCTCTGCACGCCACTTAGAGACCCGATGTGTACCTTAGTTACCAGCGCCAGCTCGTTGATCGCTGGTCTCCTGCCTGCCACACACAGTAATGCGTGCTGGCCAGCGGGAGACCAGCGATCAAAAAAATGTCCTGGCCATTCCAGGACGATCAGCGATACCCGGAAGGGGGGCCGGTCGCTGGTAAGTGTTACACACAGCGATCTCGCTAGTGAGATCGCTGTGTGTGACGGGGGCTTTAGTTACCAACCTCTCTGGTTTTCTGGTGGCTTAGCATGGTCCTACTATCCTCCTCGGTGACCCATTCATAAGTCTGGTGTCTCTCATCTTCCTCTTGACAATACACCATAGATTATCTATGGGGTGAAGGTCAGGTGAGTTTGCTGGCCAATCAAGCACAGCGATTCTGTTGTTTTTAAAACAGGTATTTTGCAGTGTGGACAGGTGCCAAGTTCTACTGGAGAATGAAATTTCCATCTCCAGCAGGACTTTTAATTTAGTGAGAAGCTCTTGTAAATATCAGTATTGTAGCAGAAATTAAAATATGGCTGTTAGTATGGCATTTTTAGTTACAATGAACTGCAAGCCAATGTGATGCAGCTAAGGCTGTATAGGATATTTCCTACTGCATCATGAATAAACATTACAGTGTAATAAACAAAATATATGAAATAACGTGATAAAAAAATGTATTAAATTGATGTCTATTGCAGATACAAACAACTCGAAGATTGTAGAAAACCATAAAAACTAAACACACCCTTGTAAAAATGCTACAACTCTATCATATGAAAAAATTAAACCAGAAAGAGTCGTTTCAGAACTTTTTCACCTTTAATGTTACTTATAGAGTATACAAATCAATTGAAAAACAAACTTAAATCTTTTCTAGTGGGAAAGGAAATATAAAAAAAGTAAAATATTGTGGTTGCATAAATATGCACATAGTTGTAGAATCCTTTGAATTTATGACAGCATTCAGTCCTTTTGGTTACGAGTGTATCACAATGGCACATGGCTCATTCATAGAATTTTATCACTCTTCCTTCGAATAACAATCTAAATCTGACAGATTGCAAGGACATCTTCTGTGTACAGTGCCCTCTTCAGGTTACCCACAGATTTTCAAATGGGTTCAGGTCTAGACTCTGGCTTGGCCATTCCAAAACTTGAATCTTCTTCTGGCGAAGCCATTCATTTTTTGATTTTGAGGTATGGTTAGTGTTGCTGTTGTGCTGAAAGATCTTCAGGTTTTTAGCACAGGTCTAAAGATTTTGATGCAAAATTTACTGATATTTGGAATTGTTCATAATTTACTCCACCCTGACTAAAATCCTAGTTTAATCTGCCAAAAAACATCCAGAAAGCATGGATCTGACTCCATGATATAGCACCATGGGTATGATGTTCTTTTTTTGGTTCGTCAAGTTGACTTTTTGCCAAACATATTTTTTGTAATTATGGCCAAAATGTCCAAACTTGGCCTCATAAGTGCATAACACCTTTTCCCACATGCTTTTGGCAGTCTTGATGTAGGTTTTAGAAAAACATAGCTGGGATTGAATGTTTTCTTTGTAAGAAAAGGTTTCTATCTTGCCTCCCAAACCCAGAGGCCAGAGATATGAATAATATGGTTGATTGTTGTTACATACTTTACACAACCAGTAACCAGAAATTTGTGAAGCTCCCTTATTTTTTTATGCAGGCCTCTTGGAAGCATCCCAGACCAATTTTCTTCTTGTCTTTTCATCAATTTTAGATGTACAATAAAAAATAATATTGTGGTACCGTGTTAGCCAGAAAAATAGATGTAAATACTTAGGTCCCCCCAAAAAATTAAGAAAAATATTCAAGCAGTGATACCTTTATTGGCTAACCAGAGAAATTATATTTGCAAGCAAGCTTTCAGGGCTCAAAAGGCCCCTTCATCAGGCTAGATTGCAAGTGAATTACTGAGAAGAGATGGCAACATTTAAATAGAAATTACAACAGGACATGAGGTGATACAGGCCAAGAAAATTAAATTAAGGTTTTTGTTACACATGTAAATGAGGTGGCAGTGTTCTATTAGAGATCTGAAGACCTTCTTGTGGAGGTGTGAACTGTGTCCATGTAATGAGTCATGAATCCAGGTGTCAAATTCAGTCCTATTGTTAGAGATTGAAACATATTTATAAATTTATACTCCCAAATTTTCCTTTCTCTGTCACTATTAAAATGACCTTTCAATATTAGGACTTTTAGATCTGCCAAGCTGAGTCCAGGTCTAGAGAAGTGTATTCCTACAGGTGTGTCCAGCTCATTTTTTATCATATGTCTATGCAGATTCATCCTTGTTTGTAGTTTTCGCTTCGTTTCTCCTATGTATGTCCATGCATTGCACCTTGTACATTGTATCATGCACACGACATTGGAGGATGTACATGAAAAATAGTCCATGATCTTATAGTCCTGATTTGTGTTGGGGATGGGGACTTTATGTGTTGGTGATATGTGGTTGCAGGTCTTGCATTTCTTACTGTTACAGGGGACTGTGCCTGTCTCTGATGGTGATGCGAGGGCACTTCTGACAAGGATATTCCTAAGCTTGGGAGGCTGTTTGTAGGAGAGCAGTGGCAGTTCTGGGAATATTGCTTTCAGTCTGTGGAATATGGGTTGGAGGTCAGCGCCAATTTTCCTTAAAATGTTCATGTGAGGGTTGTACGTGACCACAAGATGAGATGGAACAGCTTTCATCCAAGACACACAAAAAAATCAATAATCTACAGTCAAACTCTAAGGTACATTCGGATCTGTTCAGACAATGAGGATAGAAAACTACAACTACTATCACTTAGGAAAACATTCCTACACCAAGGATATCATCCACTTGTAATTGATGAACAAATCCACAGAGCTACAATGATCCCAAGAAGTAGCCTCCTGGATTTCAAACAGAAGGAGGATAACAACAGGGTGCCACTTGTGGTCATGTACAACCCTCACATGAACATTTTAAGGAAAATTGGCGCTGACCTCCCACCCATATTCCACAGAGACCACAGACTGAAAGCAATATTCCCAGAACTGCCACTGCTCTCCTACAAAAAGCCTCCCAACCTAAGGAATATCCTTGTCAGAAGTGCCCTCACATCACCATCAGAGACAGGCACAGTCCCCCGTAACAGTAAGAAATGCAAGACCTGCAACCACATATCACCAACAGATAAAGTCCCCATACCCAACACAAATCAGGACTATAAGATCATAAAAGAACTACATAAAAAAATAATTATTATGCAAATATATATAAAGCAATATAAATATACTGCATATACAGTCATGGCCGAAAGTGTTGGTATATTGAAATTGTTCCAGAAAAGGAAGTATTTCTCCCAGAACATTATTGCAATTACACATTTTGCTATGCACATGTTTATTTACTTTGTGTATATTGAAACAACATATAAAAAGAGAGAAAATTAGACAAATTGAAGATAATTTCACACAAAACCCCAAACATGGGCTGGACAAAATTGTTGGCATTCTAAACTTAATATTTGGTTGCACACCCTTTGGAATAAATAAATGTAATCAATTGCTTCCTATAACCATCAACTTCTTGCTCCAACAAAGCTTCTTACTCCTCTCAACTGGAATTTTGGGCCAGTCTTTTACAAACTGCTCCAGGTGTTTCATATTTGAAGGCTGTCTTCTCTCCACAGGTTTTCAATGGGATTGAGATCTGAACTCATTACTGACCGCTTCAAATCTCTACAGTGCTTTGTTTCCATCCATTTCTGGGTGCTTCTTTGAGTACGTTTGGGATTATTGTCCCGCTGGAAGACCTGGGATCTAGGATGCAAATCCAGCTTTCTGACACTGGACTCTACTTTGTGACCCAAAATCCTTCAATAATCTTCAAATTTCATGATGCCTTGTACACAGATTGAGTCAACTTCTCCCCTTGTGACTGTGCTAGTGCAAAAGGTGCAAGATCTTCAAGAGAGAATAACTACACTCAAGCTCATCAAAGAAGATGAGGATTTCCTTCAGTGAGCAGAATAAACTCTTCATAATGTTGCAAGAGAACATTTCAGTATTACTCCATAAGCTAATGACGGAGTAGAAATAACTATTCAGAGTGTTCAAAGAGAAGCACCTTTCAGTGTACCTGCAGAAGAAGAGAAATGGAAGCATGTGTCCCAAAGAAGCAAGCAGATGAGGAGGCAGTCAGCACCCGAACAGCTATCAGGCACTCACACAGAACAACTTTGATCTTTGAAAAATCCTGGAAAACAGGAGAAGTCCCATAAGACTGAGAATTGCAAATGTTGTCCCTATATTCAAAAAAGAAAAGAAGACTGAGCCAGGAAATTACAGGCAAGTGAGCCTTTCTTTTATACCAGGAAATAGAGTTGAGCGACTTTGGTCGGATTGGGTTTCGTGAAACCCGAATGAAACAAAATTTGTTTCGGATGAAACTGGTCCGACTAGGGCAAAAAAAGTCGGAATTTCGTCTGAAACCCGACCCCAATGCAAGTCAATGGGGAATAAAAGTCGACATTGTGTGGATGAATGTGGACACTGACAAGGCTAAGGCGCAAGCGCAAAGTCGGACGCTAGCAGCTGTGGATGTTGCAGCAGAGGAGCGCTGGCGCTGATTCTAACTCAGTCCCTAACCACATACGTAATATCAGAGGGAAGGGGTTTTATAATGAGTCATTCACCAGAATCATACATCCGTCCTCATACACACAGCAGCAAGTAAGTCTATACTAGCGCATACACATGACTCCCGATCTCCAATGGGCGATCGTCCTATGAGCATGCTCAGTAGGAGGACAGAAGGACTTAGCCTCAGGAGAGATTTGCTGCAAGGCACTCTCCTCTGCAATCTCCTCTGCAGTAGATAAACAGCAGGAGACTGCAGAATGTGGTGGTCTGGATCCCTGTGGAGTAAACGCAGAAATCCGATGCCTAACAGTATGGATTACCCTGCTTTTAATTTTTTTGTAGGCTTTGCACTGTGTGCAGACGTTCTATGGGTGTTGGAGTACCACAACTACATTTTGTCCACAATATTGCACGTATGGCAAGGTGCAGAATTAACCCTTGATAAAGGCCAGATGGGCCGAAACGTTGGGCTTTAATACTCTGCTGTACAAGTTTATATATTGGCTGTGAATTCCCAGTGCATAAAGAGATGAAATAAAAAGATGAAATAAATGAATATATTTCTGGAAGCAACTTCGTTTTTTACATAGTAACATAGTTAGTAAGGCCGAAAAAAGACATTAGTCCATCCAGTTCAACCTATAAAATTCTGTCAGAATAAATCCCCAGATCTAAGTCCTTCTAAAGAACCTAACAATAACTGTAAGATACAATATTGTTACGCTCCAGGAAGACATCCAGGCCTCTCTTGAACCCTTCGACTGAGTTCGCCATCACCACCTCCTCAGGCAGGGAATTCCAGCTTCTCACTGCCCTATCAGTAAAGAGTCCTCTTCTATGTTGGTGGAAAAACCTTTTCTCCTCCAGACGCAGAGAATGCCCCCTTGTGATCGTCACCTTCCTTGGTATAAACAGATCCTCGGAGAGATATTTGTATTGTCCCCTTATATATTTATACATGGTTATTAGATCGCCCCTCAGTCGTCTTTTTTCTAGACTAAATAATCCTAATTTTGCTAATCTCTCTGGGTATTGTAGTTCCCCCATCCCCTTTATTAATTTTGTTGCCCTCCTTTGTACCCGCTCTAGTTCCATTATATCCTTCCTGAGCCCAAAACTGTATACAGTACTCCATGTGCGGTCTAACCAGAGATTTGTACAGAGGCAGTATAATGCTCTCATCATGTGTATCCAGACCTCTTTTAATGCACCCCATCATCCTGTTTGCCTTGGCAGCCGCTGCCTGGCACTGGCTGCTCCAGGTAAGTTTATCATTAACTAGGATCCCCAAGTCCTTCTCCATGTCAGATTTACCCAGTGGTTTACCGTTCAGTGTGTAATGGTGATATTGATTCCTTCTTCCCATGTGTATAACCTTACATTTATCATTGTTAAACTGCATCTGCCACCTTTCGGCCCAAGTTCCCAACTTATCCAGATCCATCTGTAGCAGAATACTCTCTTCTTTTATATTGACTGTTTTACGTAGTTTTGTATCATCTGCAAATATCGATATTTTACTGTGCAAACCTTCTACCTGATCGTTAATAAATATGTTGAAGAGAATAGGTCCCAACACCGACCTCTGCGGTACCCCACTGGTCACAGCGACCCCGTTAGAGAATATACTATTTATAACCACCCTCTGCTTTCTATCACTAAGCCAGTTACTTACCGATTTACACACATTTTCCCCCAGGCCCTGCTTTCTCATTTTGTGTACCAACCTCTTGTGTGGCACGGTATCAAACGCTTTGGAAAAATCAAGATATACCACATCCAATGACTCACCTAGGTCCAGTCTATAGCTTACCTCTTCATAAAAACTGATTAGATTGGTTTGACAGGAGCAATTCCTCATAAACCCATGCTGATATGGCATTAAACAGTTATTCTCATTGAGATAATCTAGAATAACATCCCTCAGAAACCCTTCAAATATTTTACTTAGACTTACTGGCCTATAATTTCCAGGTTCACTTTTAGAGCCCTTTTTGAATATGGGTACCACATTTGCTATGTGCCAGTCCTGTGGAACAGACCCCGTCGCTATAGAGTCTCTAAATATAAGAAATAATGGTTTGTCTATTACATTACTTAGTTCTCTTAGTACTCATGGGTGTATGCCATCAGGACCCAGAGATTAAATTATTTTAATCTTATTTAGCTGGTTTTGCACCTCTTCTTGGGTTAGATTGGTGACCCTTAATATAGGGTTTTCTTTGTCTCTCGGCATTTCACTTAGCATTTCATTTTCTACCGTGAATACTGTGGAGAAGAAGGTGTTTAATATATTAACTTTTTCCTCATCATCTACAACCATACTTTCCTCACAATTTTTTATTGGGCCTACACTTTCACTTTTGATTCTTTTACTATTGATATAGTTGAAGAACAGCTTGGGATTAGTTTTACTCTCCTTAGCAATGTGCTTCTCTGTTTCCTTTTTCGCAGCTTTAATTATTTTTCTAGATAAAGAATTTTTCTCCTTATAGTTTTTTAGAGCTTCAACGGTGCCATCCTGCTTTAGTAGTTTAAATGCTTTCTTTTTACTGTTAATTGCCCCTCTTCCTTTTTTTTTAGCCACATTGGGTTTTTCCTATTTCTTGTCCTTTTATTCCCACAAGGTATAAATCGCATAAAAGTGCGTATTAAGGATGTTCTTAAACATTTCCCATTTAGTTTCTGCATTCTTATTTATGAGGACATTGTCCCAGTCAACCAGATTAAGGGCATCTCTAAGCTGGTCAAACTTTGCCTTCCTAAAGTTTAGTGTTTTTGTGACTCCCTGACATGTCCCCCTAGCGAAAGACAAGTGAAACTGTACAATATTGTGGTCGCTATTTCCTAGATGCCCAACAACCTGCAGATTTGTTATTCTGTCTGGTCTGTTAGATAATATTAGGTCTAAAAGTGCTGCTCCTCTGGTTGGATTCTGCTCCAATTGTGAAAGATAATTATTCTTGGCTATTAGCAGAAACCTGTTGCCTTTATGGGTTTCGCGGGTCTCTGTTTCCCAGTTAATATCCGGGTAGTTAAAGTCCCCCATAACAAGGACCTCGTTATGGGTTGCAGCTTCATCTCTCTGCCTTAGTAGTAAACTTTCCATGACTTCTGTTATATTTGGGGGTTTGTAACAGACCCCAAAGAGAATTTTGTTACTATTTTTCCCTCCATGTATTTCGACCCATATGGACTCGACATCCTCATTCCCTTCGCTAATATCTTCCCTTAAAGTGGACTTTAGACAAGACTTTACATAAAAACAAACCCCTCCTCCACTCCGATTTTTACGATCCTTTGTAAACAGACTGTAACCCTGTTAGTTAACTGCCCAGTCATAGCTTTCATCTAACCATGTCTCGGTTAATCCCACTATGTCATAGTTACCTGTAGATATTTCTGCTTCTAGTTCTTCCATCTTGTTTGTCAGGCTTCTGGCGTTTGCGAGCATGCATTTTAGAGAATTTTACTTTGTTCCAATCTCCTCCGTGTTGATTGTTTTAGAAATTTTCTTACCTCCCTTCTGAGTATGTTGTCTTGGATCTTCTTTGCCACACCTCATATCATTCATCAGTATAATATCTGGTTTCATGTTCGTGTCTAAAGTTTTTCTTCCCATCCCCTCTTCTTCTAGTTTAACGCTCTCCTGATGAGTGTAGCGAATCTTCTGGCGAATGTGTGTTTCCCAAGTTGGTTGAGGTGTAGTCCGTCTCTGGCGAGGAGTCCATCGTACAGGTAATTCACACCGTGGTCCTGGAATCCGAATCCTTGTTGTCTGCACCATCGTCTTAGCTAGTTGTTTGCATCAAGGATCCTGTTCCATCTCCTGGTGCCATGCCCGTCTACTGGAAGGATAGAAGAAAAACTACCTGTGCATCCAGTTCCATTACTTTCTTCCCCAACTCTTCAAAGTCCTTGCAGATTGTGGGTAGGTCCTTCCTTGCCGTGACATTGGTGCCAACATGTATCAGAAGAAATGGGTGGACGTCCTTGGAACTGATGAGCATAGGTATCCTATGGGTCACATCCTTGATCTTCGCACCTGGGAGGCAGCATACTTCTCTTGCGGTTATATCCGGTCTGCAGATGACTGCTTCTGTACCTCTCAGTAGTGAGTCTCCCACCACTACCACTCTTCTTCGCTTCTTGGCTGTACTTTTTGTTGTCACTTCTGGGTGTTGCTGTGTGCCCTTTTCTTCTTTGCTTGCTGGTTGTGCCTCATCCTTAGGTGTACCATCGTCATCCTCTGCAAGGCATTGGTATCTGTTTGTCAGTTGTGTGGTTGGTGTTGTCTCTATGGTCTTCTTGCTTCTTTTGGTCACATGCTTCCACTCAGTGGCGTAACTACCGGGGTAGCAGACGAAGCGGTTGCTTTGGGGCCCGGCCCATATAGGGGCCCGGGTCCCCGGCTCCAATCGGCGCTACCCGGGTAGTGCAATTAACTACAACTCCTCCCCTAGCAATGCATGTCTATTGCACTTGCAGGCAGCCCGGCCCCGTGCTTATTCAATCTTCAGTTCTCCAGTGTTCGTCCTGCTTTCAGTGTCCGCTTATTACCTATGTGCATAAGTAATGAGCAGCTCATTACATATGTGCATATTTAATGAGCGGCACCACGTGGACGCTGAAAGCAAGAAGAACACCGCTGAGATGAGAAGATGGAACAAGCACTGGCCGGGGGCTGCAAGAGACAGAGAGAGAGGTGACTGAGTATAACGGAGGGAGGCTCAGGGGCAGGCTCTGTCTGGCCTGGCGGGCTACCCAGTAAATATACACCATGTGGTGCTGGGCACTATATACCATGTGGTGCTGGGCACTATATACCATGTGGTGCTGGGCACTATACACCATGTGGTGCTGGGCACTATATACCATGTGGTGCTGGGCACTATATACCATGTGGTGCTGGGCGCTATGTACCATGTGGTGCTGGGTGCTATATACCATGTGGTGCTGGGCGCTATATACCATGTGGTGCTGGGCCTCTATATACCATGTGGTGCTGGGTGCTATATACCATGTGGTGCTGGGTGTTATATACCTTGTGGTGCTGGGCGCTGTGTACCATGTGGTGCTGGGCACTATATACCATGTGGTGCTGGGCACTACCATGTGGTGCTGGTTCTCTATATACCATGTGGTGCAGGGTGTTATATACCATGTGGTGCTGGGTGTTATATACCATGTGGTGCTGGGCGCTATGTACCATGTGGTGCTGGGCACTATATACCATGTGGTGCTGGGCACTATATACCATGTGGTGCTGGGCACTATATACCATGCGGTGCTGGGCACTACCATGGGCACTGGGCACTACCATGTGGTGCTGGGCCTCTATATACCATGTGGTGCTGGGTGTTATATACCATGTGGTGCTGGGCGCTATGTACCATGTGGTGCTGGGCACTACCATGGGCACTGGGCACTACCATGTGGTGCTGGGCCTCTATATACCATGTGGTGCTGGGTGTTATATACCATGTGGTGCTGGGCGCTATGTACCATGTGGTGCTGGGCACTATATACCATGTGGTGCTGGGCACTATATACCATATTATATACCATGTGGTGCTGGGCACTATGTACCATGTGGTGCTGGGCACTATATACCATGTGGTGCTGGGCACTATATACCATGTGGTGCTGGGCATTATGCACCATGTGGTGCTGGGCACTATATACCATGTAGTGCTGGGCACTATATACCATGTGGTGCCGGGCGCATTGTACCATGTGGTGCTGGGTGCTATATACCATGTGGTGCTGGGCGCTATATACCATGTGGTGCTGGGCACTATATACCATGTGGTGCTGGGTGTTATATACCATGTGGTGCTGGGCGCTATATACCATGTGGTGCTGGGTGTTATATACCATGTGGTGCTGGGTGTTATATACCATGTGGTGCTGGGCGCTATATACCATGTGGTGCTGGGCATTATATACCATGGGGAGCTGGGTGCTATATACCATGTGGTGCTGGGTGTTATATACCATGTGGTGCTGGGCGCTATATACACCATGTGGTGCTGGGCGCTATATATACCATGTGGTGCTGGGTGCTATATACCATGTGGTGCTGGGGGCTATATACCATGTGGTGCTGGGCACTATATATCATGTGGTGCTGGGGGCTATATACCATGTGGTGCTGGGCGCTATATACCATGTGGTGCTGGGCGCTATATACCATGTGGTGCTGGTGTTATATACCATGTGGTGCTGGGCGCTATATACACCATGTGGTGCTGGGCGCTATATATGCCAGGTGGTGCTGGGTGCTATATACCATGTGGTGCTGGGTGCTATATACCATGTGGTGCTGGGCGCTATATACCATGTGGTGCTGGGCGCTATATACCATGTGGTGCTGGGTGCTATATAACATGTGGTGCTGGGCGCTATATACCATGTGGTGCTGTGTGCTATATACCATGTGGTGCTGGGCGCTATATACCATGTGGTGCTGGGCGCTATATACCATGTGGTGCTGGGCGCTATAGATACCAGGTGGTGCTGGGTGCTATATACCATGTGGTGCTGGGCGCTATATACCAGGTGATGCTGGGCGCTATATACCAGGTGGTGCTGGGCGCTATATACCAGGTGATGCTGGGCGCTATATACCATGTCTTGCTGGGCGCTATATATATCATGTTGTGCTGGATGCTGTATACCATGTGTGGCTGGGCTATATACCATGTGGTGCTGGGTCAGCAACTTAAAATATAAAATTATCAATGTTTAACTAATTTGATTGTATTGACTGAGTTACAGGATTAGGAATAATTGTGTGACATTATTTCTAATTCTGTTACTTAATGTGACTCTAGTATGCATTATCAGTAAGGGGGTGTGGTTTTGAGGGGGTGTGTCTTTAAGGCGGCCCCGTTTAAAAGTTTGCTATGGGGCCCAATCAGTTCTAGTTACGCCCCTGCTTCCACTCGTCTGCTTTTGGAGGTTCTCTGACACTTTCTTCACCTTCTGTGACCAGTAGAGATACTTCCGAGCATTAGGAATTGCTTGCCTCAATTAATGAGCATCTAAACATTTTAATGCTCTCGCATCCCTATTCTACTGTATGTTTGTTATGCGTTTGCAATGCTCTAAAAAAGTTGCATGTTGTATAGATAGTGGATTTTGATTTGTTTCTATTCCATTTTATGTTTAAATACCAATTAGTAAGGAATTTATGGAATCCATTTATCGCTATACACATACCACAAGTTTATAATGTTTAGTACAAGGTTATTTTTACTGAATGTTACTAATTCACATTAAATATAAATATCCACTATTAGAGATTCAATGATACTGCTATTGGATGAAATTTTTAAAGTATTGCATAGGGATTTCAGAGCATAATGCACATTAACAATAACTGTGAGTATAACTCCCTGTGCTCCAATTTCATGATGTGCCCTTATGTGTCATAATTGCTCATTTACAATTTCGTATGTACATTTTAGCAGATGTGCATACCCGTTTATGAGGCAACTTTTCCTTTCTATAGAGGCTTTTTTGAAATGCGCAAATACAAAACGGCATTCCTCTTTTTAATCTCCATAGCATAAAATATTGACTGACAAGTATGCTTTTGGTAGCCAAATGCTATCATTATACAGTACAGTGCAGTTTGGTATGACTACATAAATACAATTCAGGCAGTATAATAAATGCAGATAATTTGCTCTGTTATATAAAAACCATTCTCATTGTTAAAACAACGTTAAATAGAGAATTTTAAAATGATTCATAGGAAATGTTAAAAGTAATATCCTTATACTCTGCTCACATGTGCAGTGATTTCCATATGTAATGGAAACAACCAAGCCAGATCTATTGCACAATGGACACCACCAGAGCCCCGTGAACCCCAGTGACCGACAGTGAGGTAAATATGGTTCCATTGAGGTGTCTGTCGCTTTGACGGAATAAAAAAGTGCTGCAGTCATTGATATCTTCCCTGCTATATATAATATAATTTGTGACATAGCACTGTTTGGTGCATTTGCAAGCATTGCTTTAGGTGTTAAAAAAGTATTAGTTCACATACAGTGGGGAACGTAAGTATTTGATACACTGCTGTTTTTGCAAGTTTTCCCACCTACAAAGAATGGAGAGGTCTATAAAATTTATTCTAGGAACACTTCAACTGTGAGAGACAGAATCTAAAAATAAATATCAGAAAATTACATTGTACAATTTTTAAACAATTAAATTGCATTTTGTTGCATGAAATAAGTATTTGATAGCCTACAAACCAGCAAGTTTTCTGGTTCTCACAGACCTGTTTTGGTTTTCTTTAAGAAGCCCTTCTACTCTGCACTCACTACCTGTATTAATTGCACCTGTTTTAACTCGTTATCGGTATAAAAGACACCTGTCAACACACTTGATCACACTTCAACCTCTGCATCATGGCCAAGGCCAAAGAGCTGTCAGGTGGATATTGTAGACCTGCACAAGGCTAGGAGGGCCTACAGGACCATTGGCAAGCAGTTTGGTGAAAAGGCAACAACTGTTGGCACAATTTTTAGAAAATGGAAGAAGCACAAGATGACTGTCAATCTTCCTCAGCCTGGGGCTCCATGGAAGTTCTCGCCTAATGTGGTAAGGATGATTCTGAAAAAGGTCAGGAATCAGCACAGAACTACATGGGAGGGTCTAGTCCATGACCTGAAAAGAGCTGGGACCATAGTCTCAAACATTACCGTTAGTAACACACTACAGCATCATGGATTAAAATCCTGCAAGGGACGCAAGGTCCAACTGCTCACACCAGGAGGGCCAGTTATAGACAGTGTGAGGCCCTGGGCAAAAATTTAAAGTGGGGCCCCAAATGCTAACATATTGCGCCATCACACAGAAACATTAAGGCCTCTTTCACACATCAGGTTTTCGCCGTCAGGCGCGATCCGGCGCTTTTGACAAAAACCGGATCCGGCGAAATGCAATGCCGGATCCGGTTCCCCCCCCATTGACTTGCATTAGAGCCGGATCGAGCCGGATGGCCATGCGTTTCATCCGGTTTTCGCCGGATCCGGCAATGTGTCGCGATCTGGCGTCTGGAAAAAACGGCTACTGTAACGTTTTTTGTCTCCGGCGGAAAAGCCGGACACGCCGGATCCGGCGTGTCCGGCTTTTTCACACAATGAAAGCCTATGAGCGCCGCAATGCGCCTGATCCGGCGACATATATAAAAGCAAGACAGTGGGACCCTCGAAAAACGGATAGAAAAACGGATGAACCGGATGAGACGGATCCGGTTTTGTCTGTCAAGAACAAGACGGATCCGGCAGAAAACCGGATCCGTCACATCCGGTTTTACAAAACATTTGCCGGATCCGGCGTTCCGGCACGACGCCGGATCGCGCCTGATGCCGAAAACCTGATGTGTGAAAGTAGCCTTAGGTTGTATTTACATGCGCTGAGTTCAGGCCGTTAAATGAGCGTGATCGACAATATTGAAGTTGTTCGATGCATGTTTCTGAGTTTCTTTTACACCGGCTGAGGAAGATTGATGGGGACAGATAGTCCTTGATACAGTATAATGCAGGTCCAATATAGTACATATAGTATAATGCACTCCCCATGGTCCATGATAGAGCATGCTGCAGCCCCCCTATATACTGGGTTGGTTGCCTTTACATGTAGATGGTTTGACGGTACTCTTTGCAATCATATGATCCTTTGAGTTTATTTGCCGTTCGCATTGAGTTAATTCATCAGGTGCATACTGATTTGTCTTCAGTTCCTAACGCAGGATATACGGTTGGGAATTTTTAGTATGTGGTCATTATGAGTAAGACTCTGTTGAGTTGAAACGCGTAAATGCCTGTCTTTACCATGGTTTTTTAACCTGTATCCTGCTTTTGGATTTTTAATGAAGATTTCTCAATAAAGATTATATTTTTAAATTAGAAGATGTGCTGGAATATTTGGATCTTGACACTGATGGGAGTATTTGCCACTTGGCACCTGTGCCCTGGCAACAATGTATTATGGCTAGTTATCAAGAATAGAGGGGTCCCCAAACCATTTTTTTTAAATGATTTAAATAAATAATTAAAAAAAAAAATGTGAAGTTCCCCCATTTTTTGACAACCAGCCAAGCGAAAGCAGCTGGGGTCTAATATTCTCAGGCTCGTAAGGGGTCATGGATATTGACCTTCTCAGCCTAAAAACAGCAGCCCACAGCTGCCCCAGAAAAGGCACATCTATTAGATCCACCAATTTTGGCTCTTTGTCTGGCTTTTCCCACTTGTCCTGGTGCAGTGGCAAGTGGGGTAATGGTTGTGGGGTTGATGAGAGCTGTTTTATGGCCATTGACATCAAGGGGTTAGTAATGAAGAGGCGTCTGTAAGACACCTCTCCATTAGCAACCC
Organism: Dendrobates tinctorius; assembly: GCF_039654945.1. NCBI lineage: Eukaryota > Metazoa > Chordata > Amphibia > Anura > Dendrobatidae > Dendrobates > Dendrobates tinctorius. Next base: position 52,282,518 of record NW_027361732.1, read on the forward strand.
CATAGTAAGATTGTAAAAAGGCACAGCATGAATAAAGTCTTTCATTTGAAAGAATGACACAGACTCCTTTATTTGAAATTAAAAAGTTATACTTTACACCAATTCCATTGAAACCCTTGTAACCTGTAAAAAAAAACAGAAAATAATAAACAAAAATGTTCCCCTTACGGCTAATCCACTGATGCCCATGTCCTCTGCATAAAAAAGAAAAATAATAAACAACCATATACCGCACCTGTCTGAAGTACAGAAATACATGCTGCCCCACAACTATTCAGATGCATTGGAAAGCAGTCACATGCAGCTGAAAGTGTACAATTACCTGCTGCTGCTTACACACCCTCTCCAGCATATGCAGAATGGAGTTCTACCTTGTTGGACTATCACATATCAGGTGGTGAGTGGAAAGTGAGTATTGTTGCTTCAATGCAGACAGATGAGCAGCAGTTGGGTTAGAATGCCGAAAGTGCCTAAAAACTGCTCGCACTTTTACCAGCAGATTAGACATATCGTGTTATTGCTTGAGGAAACTCTGCACTACCAAATTTAGAACATTGGCCAAACAATGAATGTGTGTGAGTCTGGCTTTTGTGGGAGGAGATAAATTAACCCTTGCATGTGCACCCATTGTCTCTAGCTGAGAAGTGTGAACGTGACAGTATGTGTGTTTCATCATCGTCTGAGATGTCATGCAGTGATCCGCTGAACAAGTGCATTGGCCCTCCCACGTACTAATCCTCCGACATAAGTTGTTGAGCATCAGTACATTTTATCTCTTCCATTCGTGGGGCAGGGCCAGGTAGATGAGTCATGGAACCAAAGCCAGCAGAGTCCTCAAGCAGTAAAAGAGATTGCTGCACCACTTGTGGCTTAGACCACTTGACTGTTTTGCAAGACAGTGAGCTGGAAGAATAGTCCTGGTCCTCAGGTGCAAAATCTGTGATTTCTGCAGGGGAATGGGTGGAAGCTAGTGCCAAGGAACCACTTTGAGTCATCTAACCTATCAACTTTTCAGTATCTCCCCATTCTGCCAGTATTACTGTATTATGTCTTGGCCCATGTGTCTACCAGAGGAAGGTGTTGTACTTTGGGACATAGCAGATGCCAAGCAACCATGTCCTCTTCCAACAGCAGCTCCATCATCATGACCAGTGGCGTAACTACAAAGTTTTGGGACCCGGTGCAAACTTTCAAATGGGGCCCCCATGCCAAAATACACGCACATCTCCTCTCCATACACCTCGTACATGCGCGACTCCTCTCCGTACACACGCGGCTCTGCTCCATACACCTTGCACACATGCGGCTCTGCTCCATACACCTCGTACACATGCGGCTCCACTCCATACACCTCGTACACACGTGGATCTGCTCCGTACACCTTGTACACATGCGGCTCCACTCCGTACACCTCGTACACATGCGACTCCGCTCCGTACACATCGTATACACACGGCTCTACTCCATACATCTCGTACACACGCGGCTGTGCTCTGTACACCTCGTACACACACGGCTCCACTCACCTCGTACACACACGGTTCTGCTCCATACACCTCATACACACGCGGCTCCGCTCCGTACACCTCGTACACACATGGCTCTGCTCCGTACACCTCGTACACACATGGCTCCGCTCCGTACACCTTGTACACACATGGCTCCGCTCTGTACACCTCATACACACGCAGCTCCACTCCATACACCTCATACACACACGGCTCTGCTCCGTACACCTCGTACACACACGGCTGCGTTCCATACACCTCGTACACACAAGGCTCTGCTCCATACACCTTGTATACACATAGCTCTGCTACATCCACCCTGTAAATCCCTCCTAACCCCACACAAACTTTATCTCATCCAGCATCATGACAACCAGCACAGCAGAGTCCTGCAGACACGGAGGCCCCTGATCATGTGACTCCTGACTATTCCCCTCCTGTGACCTCATCACAGTTCCTGTGTGCACAGAAAAAAACAGCCTAGGACATCATTGCAGGCTGTGGGGGGCTGCAGTGGGTCTACCTGGGAGGGCGAGGATGGGGTGCATGGGGGTCATGGCGGCTCAGTGCAATGTGGGAAGAATAGACTCCTGGGTGGGATGCGGGGGGGTCAAAAACAGGACTGTCCCTCGAGAATCGGGACGATTGGGAGATATCATGGTCTGTCAGTTCTGACCTGCCGGGCCCCTGACTTCCCCCAAGCCCAGTCGCAGTGGCGACTGCTAAGACCGTGATAGTTACGCCCCTGATCATGACCAGCAGCACCACGACAATGTTGCTTGTTTGCTGCTCTGTTCATATTTATGTTCACGAGACACAACCCTGGAAGTGCACTATGCATCAGGCCAGAGGGCACAATACACAAGGCTAGATTTCACTCTGTAATAGGTTGTAATAAGGCTTTATATTCAATTTGTAATAAGGTTGTAATGAGAATTAATACAAATTATACAAATAATGCAAGTATTCTATGGTCATGTATCAAATTCAAATATACCATCCTACAAAAAGATACATAGCAAAAGCTAATTTGAAGATAAATGATCATCTTTATTTAAATAGATATAAAAAATAAAGACAAAGGAGGGGAAATAACATCAACCGATAGTATAAAAAGAATAAGTACATCCGATGGTGAGAGGTATGTAATTTAACCCCATAGTGACCGAGCCAATTTTGACCTTAATGAGCAAGCCAATTTTTACAATTCTGACCACTGTCACTTTATGAGGTTATAGCTCTGGAACTCTTCAACGGATTCCACTGATTCTGAAATAGTTTTTTTGGGACATATTGTACTTCATATTAGTGTAAAAATTTCTTCAATATGAATTGCGTTTATTTAGGAAAAAAATGGAAATTTGGCAAAATATTTTAAAATTTTGCAATTTTCAAACTTTAAATTTTTGTGCCCTTAAATCGGAGAGTTGTGTCACACAAAATACGGTAGTTAAATAAATAACATTTCCAACATGTCAACTTTACATCAGCACAATTTTGGAAACAAATATTTTTGTTAGGACGTTATAAGGGTTCAAAGTTGACCAGCAATTTTTAGTTTTTCCAACAAAATTGACAAAACCATTTTTTTCAGGACCACCTCACATTTGAAGTGACTTTGGGGGGTTAATATGACAGAAAATACCCAAAAGTAATACTATTCTAAAATCTGCACCCCTCAATGTGCGCAAAACTGCTTTCAAGAAGTTTATTAACCCTTCAGGTGCTTCACGAAAACTAAAACAATGTGTAACAAAAAAAATAACATTTAACTTTTTTCACAAAAAATTTACTTTAGACACAAACTTTTTATTTTCAACAAGGAATCAGGAGAAAATGGACCAAAAAATGTGTTGTGCAATTTCTCCTGAATATGCTGATTCTCTGTACGTAGGGGAAAGCCATTGTTTGGGCGCATGGCAGGGCTCAGAAGGGAGGGAGCACCATTTTACTTTTTGAACGGAAAATTGTTTGGAATCAATAGCAGGCACCATGTTGCGTTTGGAGACCCCCTTATGTGCCTAAACAGTGGAAACTCCCCAATTCTAACTCCAACTCTAACTCCAACACACCACTAACCATAATCCTAACCCTAACCACAACCTTAACCCCAACCCTAACCCCAACACCACCCTAACCCTAACACCACAACCATAACCCTAGCACCACAACATTGACCACAACACCACAACCATAACTCCAGCAGAACCATAATGCCAACGTAACCGTAACCCTAACCATAACCCTCACACAACCCTAACCCCAACATAGCCCTAACACTAACCCAAACGCAGCCATAACCCTATCCCCATCCCAAATCCTAGTCCCAACCCTAACCCTAGACCCAACCCTTACCCTATCCCCAACCCTAACCCTAGCTCTAACCCCAACCCTAACCCTAACTGCAAAGAATGGAAAAAATAAAACACTTTTATTTTATTTTTACCTAAATAAGGGGGTGATAAAGGGGGTTTCATTTACTTTTTTTTATTTTGATCACTTGTGATAGGGTCTATCACAGTTATCAAAATGAACCAATAGAAAAAAATCTATTGTTGCCAGGTACCGGCCTTCAGATCTCAGCGGGTGCACTGTGCATGCGCTAGACATTTTCTTCCAGGAAGATGACGCGGAGTTCCGGGAGACAGAGCAGGAGGGTCCAGGGATGACAGAGGCACCGGGAGTGACCGGAGGACCCCATTTTTCTCTCCTCGAATGTGCTTGATCATATCATATTTGAGAACTAAATTCGGTGACTGAGGATGGTAAAAACTGACCCAAATCATGTTCTCCGGGGTCTCAGCTACCCTCTCGAGGGCTCTATACACTTATTTCTCTGCGCTGTCAATAAGCACCACTGAGGAATAAGGCCCCTTAATTGCCACTATTAAAAGGCATATTGGAGGTCGTTAAAGGGTTAACAGTAGGTACTAAATGCAATATATATCTCCTATCCTATTATATACAAATAAAGTGCATATATTAACATAAAATTAATAAAGGCTGTATATAAAGTGTACAGTGCTTTGGATAATTGATAGATAATCAGTAGCAGGTATGTATATTGTAGTAAGTTAGAAGGTACTAAATACAATATATACAGTTGTGCTCAAAGGTTTACATAATCTGGCAGAAGTTTTGCTTTCTTGGCCTTTTTTCAGAGAATATGAATTATAACACCAAAACTTTTTCTCCACTCATGGTTAGTGGCTGGGTGAAGATATTTATTGTCAAACTAGTTTTCTCTTTTTAAATCATAATGACAACCCAAAACATCCAAATGACCCTGATCAAAAGTTTACATACCCTATTTCTTAATACCGTGTATTGCCCCCTCTAACATCAATGACAGCTTGAAGTCTAATGTGATAGTTGTGGATGAGGTTCTTTCTTTTCTCAGATGGTAAAGCTGCCCACTCTTACTGGCAAAAAGCTTCCAGTTCCTGTAAATTCCTGGGCTGTTTAGCATGAACTGTGTGCTTGAGATCTCCCCAGAGTTGCTCAATGATATTGAGGTCAGGAGCCTGAGATGGCCACTCCAGAACCTTCACTTCGTTCTGCTGTAGACAATGACAGGTCGACTTGGCCTTGTGTTTTGGATTGATGTTATGTTGGAGCATTCAGGTACGCCCCATGTGCAGCTTATGGGCTGATGATTGCAAATTTGCCTCCAGTATTTGATGATAATGTGCTGCATTCATCTTTCCTTCAACTTTGACCAAGTTTCCTGTGACTTTGTAGCTCACACATCCCCAAAACATCAGCGATCCACTTCCGTGCTATTCAGTAGGAATGGTGTTCCTTTCATCATAGGCCTTGCTGATCTCTCTCCAAATGTCACATTTATGGTTATGGTCAAAAAGTTCAATTTTGGTCTCATCACTCCAAATTACCTTGTTCCAGAAGTTTTGAGGCTTGTCTCTGTGCTGTTTTGCATCTGTAGGCAAGATACTTTGTGGTATTTGCACAGTAATGGCTTTCTTCTGGCGACTGGGCCTTGCAGCCCATTTTTCTTCAAATGCCTCCTTATTGTGCATCTTGAAGCAGCCACACCACTAGTTTTAAGAGAGTCCAGTACTTCAGCTGATGTTATTTGTGGGTGTATTGTCTGGTGCAGCGCAGTAGCACACCACCTCCACCAGGGGGTCCGGGTGAAGGAAAACAAGTACACTCACAGTAAAACCACAGAGCAGCAAGTAGGAGCCACTAGGTGGCGGAAGAGTAGTCAGAAAAGCCGGGTCAGCAACAGAGAGGGAATGAAGTACCAGAGGTCACAGCAATACACGTGGTCAGAAACAAGCCACAGAAGTCAGAGCCGGTCGGGAGCAGGAAAACCAGAGATGGAAGACAGTCAAACAGGTCAGAGGACAAGCTGAGTCAAAGGAACTATAACTGACACTGCTTCCAGGTAACAGCAGACTAAATTAGCCAGACAGATCCCAAAACGAGGTAGGGAAGATTAACCCCAGCATGAGCATTCCAGGGCGAGAATAATCAGAAAAAAACCCCAGACTGGAATCATGACAGTGGATTTTTGTTTACATCCCAAACAAATTTTCTGGCAGTTGTGGTTGAAATTTTTGTTGGTCTTCCTGACTGTGGTTTTTGCTTTTTACAGAGCCCTTGATTTTCCATTTGTTAATCACAGTTTGAATGCTGCTGACTGACATTATCAATTCATTAGATATCTTTTTGTATCCCTTTCCTGTTTTATACAGTTCAATTACCTTTTCCCGTAGATCCATTGACAATTCTTTTGCTTTCCCCATGACTCACAATCCAGAAACGTCAGTGGCTGGATGGAAGATGCAAGAGTCTTTCTGGATCCCAGAAACTCACTCAGCTTTTATGCACACACACTGATCACAAGCATTACAGGTCACAGGTGAGGATGTTACCTTTATTAGCCACTCAAACCCATTTGTTTCAATTTCTGCGCATGTTATCAGGTCAAAATCAACAGGGTATGTGAACTTTTGATCAGGGTCATTTGGATGTTTTGGGTTGGCATTATGATTTAAAAAGAGAAAACACAGTAGTTTGACAATAAATGATTTCTCACAACCACTAACCATGAGTGGAGAAAAAGTTTTGTTAAAAGTTATTCATAATATCTGAAAAAAGGCCAAAAAAGCAAAAATTTTGCTGGGGTATGTAAACTTTTGAGCACAACTGTACATACATGTGTTAGTATATTGTATATAGATTTTTGTTGATATACTGTTTGCATATCATATGTTTATCCCAGTGTATATATATGTATGTGCCAATGTAATTATTAATTGTGTCATAATATATATATGTATCGACAGTGGGGAAAAAAGTATTTAGTCAGCCACCAATTGTGGGAGACTAGAAGCTGCACTTTTATAACAAAATATTGAGATGAACTTTTTTTAAAAAACAAATATTTTTTCACCATATTTTCCAAAATAAGGTGATTTTCTGGATTTGTTTTCTCATTTTGACTCTCATAGTTGTGGTCTACCTAAGATGTCGCTTACAGGCCTCTCTCATCTTTTTAAGTGGGAGAACTTGCACAACTGGTGGCTGACTAAATACTTTTTTTACCCACTGCATAAGCTATGATTAAAGGTTTATCTACCTGAAACGTCTGAGCATTGTGCTTTTTTCTAATATGTGCACATTCTGCCAACTTTTTTATCCATTGTGATTAAGGACTAAGTCTTAACTACTTTCCTTTGGTGCTGGAGAACAAACCCTCTTGGATCATTTTAGAGATATGTATCTGCAAGTGAATATACAGTATATTTGTGTCACAGCATCTATATATGTGTGTCTGAATGAAATTATTTATGTGTGGAGTTTATCTCTATATACATTTACTATAGCCAAGTATGACATTAACTAGAGATGAGCAAATATATTTGAATTATTTGAATTGTATACAACTATTAAAAATAACTGCATTCATCAAAATGCATTTTTTTTGTAAATTGCTTCCACACAGATTCAGCAGAACCATAAAGGCCATTAAAAGCTCAAAAAGTAAAAAAAAATCACCTTTTTGGTCTCTCTGCCCCTAACCACCACCCATCCGATCCCCGTTGCATCTTCTTATTACCGCTGCTGAGAGCTGAAGACAACAAGCCTGTCACACTAGGCCCAGAGATCCAGCTGTAATGAAACCCAAAATGATTATGTGGATCTGCGCACAAAGTCGTGTTACACATCGTGATTTCATGATAACATCACCTTTCGTGCTCCTGTGCAGAACTTTCCCAATGAGATCAAAACAATTGATAGTGGAGAGCAAATGGGCTAGATAGGTGAGTGGTAAAGTGAGTATAAATATTTTTCAATTTTTTTTATATCTTACATTATTAGACAGCCACCAGAGCAGTTCATTGGGATCAAGGCAAATGATGAAAGTCCACAGTATCTAGAGTGGATAAAGAAATAAAAATGCTAGTGTGATGCTTTTCACTTCTCACGGCCAAGTCGTGAGTCAGAGTGGTCAAGGAGTCCAAGTTCAGAAGCCAGGAGGATATGTCATAAACAGAAAGAAGAGACAAATGCGTAGATGAATGTACGTCTGGCAGTGCTCTGGGAAACTCAGCTCAGTTAAGAAGCATGGCCATTAATTGGAATAATGAACACATGATACAGCCGACGCCCCATAGTCACAGATTGGCTAGCTGAGCTGTCAATAAACACATCAACAGCTCAGCATGCCACTGAATCAGACTGGATGGCCATGCCGTCAATCACAGTACTAACAGCTTCAGCATGTCCCTATACCGGATTGGATGGCCAAGCTGTCAATAACTGCATCCCAGACACCCTGAGGGGTAGAACTGTGACAGTACCCCCTTTTCTAGGGGGCCACCAGACCCCCAGGCTTCCCAGGAAATTTTAGATGGAAGGCCCTGACTAACCGATTGGCCTTCACATCTCGAGCAGGGACCCAGGATCTCTCCTCTGGTCCATATCCCTTACAGTGGATGAGGTATGGGAGGGAATTATGAACCCTCCGAGAATCCACAATCCTCTGAACCTCATATTCCAGGCCATGGTCTACTGACCACCTCTAGGAACTCATATGGACCAATAAAGTTTGGATCCAACTTTGCCGCACTTTAAGTTTAATGTTCCTAGATGACAAACAAACCTTATCCCCAATCTAAAAAGCAGGACCCAATGACCGTCTTCTATCGGACCTTTTTGTTTTTGGTGAATCTGGGCTGTCCCAATATTCTTTTGAACCTCCCTCCAGACATCTCCAAGTCTCTATACGAAGACTTGCACCCCAGGTCATTCAGAACTAATCCTAGAAAAGTTTCCAAAATGGGGATGTAAACCATAATTACAGAAGAAAGGTGAGGTTCCAGTAGATTGTTTTACTCGACTGTTGAAAGCAAACTTAGCGAGAGGTAAAATGAAGACCAATCCTCCTGTCACGCTGCCACAAAGCACCTTAAAATTTGTTCCAAAGATTGATTTGTCCTCTCAGTCTGACCATTAGTTTGTGGGTGATAAGCAGATGCAAATGACAAGTCAATTCCTAGTTTATTGCAAAAAGCTCTCCAGAATTTACAGACAAATTGTACTCCTCTATCAGACACAATATTCAGAGATGGATCCCATGTAATCTTACAATATGAGAAATAAACAACCTGGAGAATGTCTCTGCATTAGGCAATCCTGTTAAAGGAACAAAATGCGCTTGTTAGCTGAATCAATCAACTACCACCCAAATAGCAGTCTTCCCATGAGACAGAGGCAAATCAATAATTAAATCCATGGACAGATGAGTCCATGGTCTTTCTGGAATAGGCAATGGAACCAATTCACCAGCCGGACGGCAATGACTGACTTTGGCGTGTGCGCAGAATTCACAAGCAGATACAAAATCCTTAATATTCTTATGCATGGATGGCCACTAAAAAAGTCTAGCAATGGCTTTCCTTGTGGCAGTAACCTTAGGATGGCCACTTAAAATGGAGTCATGAAATTCCTTTAACACCCGCAATCTTAGGTACACAGGCACAAATAATTTGGACGCTGGGGAAGTAGAAGGAGCCAACAACTGGGCTTTACGAATGTCCCCTTCCAGCTCCGAGGTTACCATAGACACCACAACACCTTGAGGAATAATCGAGGATGAGAGTTCAAGAGGAGAGATGGAATATAGACTACGACGTAAAGCATTAGCTTTCACATTCATAGACCCTGGCCTGAATGTAATAGAAAAATTAAATTGAGAGAAAAACGAAGACCATCTGGCCTGTCTACGAGTTAACCTTTTAGCCGATTCAATTTATGCTAAATTCTTGTGATCCGTGAACACCGTAACTAGATGAACCGCCTCTCCAAAAATGCTTCCATTCCTCAAAGGCCAATTTGATAGCAAGTAACTCCTGATTCATAATTTCTCTCCACTGGTGAAAATTTTTTAGAAAGAAAAGCACATGGACACAGGTTGTTCAGAGTTTTGGTTGGATCAGAATGGGTGCGGACATAAAACACTCTTTTAATCTTTCAAAAGCCCTGTTAGCACCCAGTGACCAAACCTTGATATTCGCCCCTTTATGTGTAAGGTCCATAAGTGGTTTAGCAATCTGTGAAAACCTCTTGATAAATTTTCTATAAAAGTTGGCAAATCCCATAAAATGCTGCAAAGCCTTAAGATCACAAGGTTGAACCCAATCAATTATGGCCTGCACCTTTCCAGGGTCCATCTTAAACCCTTCTGCTGACAAAATAAACCCCCCAAAAAAGGTCTCTTGAACAGAATAAACACATTTCTCTAATTTAGCAAATAGAGCGTTCTCGTTCAGTCTCTGTAATTACCCTTCCGTAAACTTTCATTAACATATTCTTTCATGGCAGCCCGTTCAGGCCCTGACAAATTGTAAAGGCGAGCTTTTGGCAATTTGGCATTAGGAATAGAGTCAATAGCACTATCATAGGGCTGATGAGGAGATAGTATCTCCGCCTCATTTTCCAAGAACACATCGCCAAAGTGCTTCAGGTACCCCAGAAGACCCTCCAGTCTAGCGGAGCATATTTGTACATTTTTTAGATGTTTCTTGGAACAGTTGGGGCCCCATTTCACAATCTCCTTAGGACACCAATCAATAACAGAATTGTGAATCTGCAACAATGGAATCCCTAGTACCAATCCAGCAGGTAAATTATCCAACACAAAATCCACCGTTGCTCTCTTGACCAAGTTGTGGGGTAGCGGTGTCTTGTCAAGGGCGATGATTTGAATGGGTCTTTCTAAACTAATTGTTCCTAGACTTAACTTCAGAACCAGTCCTGAATCAATAAAGTTAGCAGCAGACCCAAAGTCAATAAATGCCAATATTGATAACACCTGGTTCTCGAAGGAAATCATCAAATTTACCAGAACTTTATCAGAGGAAGAAAAAGGTACCTGAGAGTCTGGGTGACCTCCTCGGTCGTCACCCACACTCAGACGTTCTCCTGATGGTTTGGTGGCTTGAGGGCAAGTTGGACAATTATTAAGAAAATGTCCAGAGAGACCACAGTATAGACAGAGTCCGAGATCTTGTCTCCGTCTTCTCTCTGCAACACGAAGACTGGCAACTAGTGTTGAGCAATACTTTCCGATATTGGGAAATATTGGATCGGACTGATACCCAAAAAGTATCGGGTATCACCGATTCCAATACCGGAAACCCATGCAAGTTAATGGGACAGAAATATCGGAATTAAAAAAAACCCTTTCTTTACTTGCACATCCAGTTCGGGAGGGGGGAAGAGTGTGGGCGGTGCGTGGGTGGACACTGTGCGTGTCTGTGTGTGCGGGCGGGGTCTGTATGGGCCTCTCGGGGGTCTGTGCGGGCCTGCCGGGGGTCTGTGTGGGCCTGCCGGGGTATGTGCGGGCTGCCGGGAGTCTGTGCGGGCCTGCCGGGGGTCTGTGCGGGCTGCCGGGGGTCTGTGTGGGCCTGCCAGGGGTCTGTGCGGGCCTCCCGGGGGTCTGTGCGGGCTGCCGGGGGTCTGTGTGGGCCTGCCGGGGGTTGTGTGTATGTGCAGGCGTCATCCGATGGGACTACAAGTCCCATCGGGCTATCCCTGCTACAATGACAGTGATTGACACATTAGCCAATGATGGGACAGTAGTATTCCCATCATCCAGCTAATGTGTTGAATGTAAAAAAAAACAACATACAAACTACATATATACTACATTCATACAACATACATACATACTGCATACATACTACATATATACTACATTCATACAACATACATACATACTACATACATACTACATATATACTACATTCATACAACATACATACTGCATACTACATACATACTTCATATATACTACATTCATACAAAATACATACATACTACATACATACTTCATATATACTGCATTCATACAACATACATACATACTACATACGGTACATACTACATATATACATTCATACAACATACATACATACATACTACATGCATACTACATATATACTACATTCATACATACTACATACATACTTCATATATACTACATTCATACAACATACATACTACATACATACTACATATATACTACATTCATACAACATACATACATACTACATGCATACTACATATATACTACATACATACTACATATATGCTACATTCATACAACATACTGTGAGAATCATGTGGGAATAGTGTATGAGAGCAGGTATATCTCGCCCAGATACCTTTCCTATGTGGCCTAGTCTGGTCAGTGTCGCACCTGGTTACTAATGAATAATGGGAGGCGGATATAAAAGGATGCCAGGTGATTGTGTGAGTGTCTCAGCCTGGGGACACAGAGAGTCTGTCTGTGTGAGAGACACATGTGAGTGGAAGCAGTGCCCACTGTAACTGTGGTTTGGCTGGATTAGAGACGCCCACCAGTTGGTAGTTAGGTCGGATCTTTTTTAGTTAGTGCCGGACAGGCAAGGATTTGTTTTATGTTTTATTTCCTTTATGCATTGCTTTCACCTTTAATAAACCTGACCCAGTGTCAGTTATACCCGGACCCCGGCTTGTGCGCCTGAGTTTCATGCTAAACGCACGTGACCTTTGACCCCAGCAAAGGCGATCCCGGAGTGTTTTATCACATTGTGGTGGAGAATGTGGGCATCACGTTGGAAGCATGAGCATGGAGGACGTGGTGAAAGCGCTGGTACAGTCCACCGCCGTCCAGCAAGAAGCTAATCGGGTGATGATGGCCCAGCTGAAGGAGTTGGTGGACATGACAGCTACCGATCGTTCGCTTCTCCAGCAGGTGGCGCAGCGCCTGGCAAGCTTACCTGAGGTTAACCTGGAAGCCGAGTCGAGAGTGATTCACGCGAGTCGGTACTGGCAGAAGATGACGACCGAAGATGACGTCAAGGCACCTGACCACGTTTGAACGGACGGCGGTGCGAGAAAAATGGCCGAAGGCACGATGGGCCGGCCTGATTGCCCCGTTTCTTTCCGGTGAGGCCCAAAAGGCTTATTATGACTTAGAACCTGGAGCCACGCAGGACTTTGACAAACTGAAAGCCGAGATCTTGGCCCGGCTGGGAGTGACGACCGCTGTCCGTGCACAGAGAGTGCATCAATGGACTTATCAACCGGATAAACCACCGTGGTCACAGATGTTCGACCTGATCCACATGACGAAGAAGTGGCTACAACCCGAGGTGCTGACAGCGCCAGAGATAATCCAGAGAGTCATCATGGACAAGTACCTGAGAGCTCTACCGCCAGCCCTGAGAAAGTGGGTAAGCAATGGAAATCCTACGATGGCCGATCAACTGGTGGATCTGGTTGAATGTTACTCCGTGGTGGTAGGACTCCGAGACGACGCCACCCCACCTCGTTCTTCATCATCTCCACGTGGAACCGGTAAGACTGTTCCAGGGAGTAGGGGAGAAGGAAAAATCCCTAAGACAGTGGGAGAGGAAAACGGGACTGCCCGCACTGCAAGGCCGAGAGTAACGAACTATGGTCTAAGCAAGGGGCCCGTTAGGTGTTTCCGCTGCCAAGAGATGGGCCACATTGCTGCGAACTGTCCGGTCACTGCTGAACCCATGCCGTGCGACGTCACAGACTCTAAAAACCGCATGTCTATGGTTGCACGGGTAGTGAGTGTGAATGCTGGTCAAAGGGATGTGGAAAAACTCTTGTGTAATTTAACTGTTGATGGCAAAAATGTGGTGGCATTGTTAGACTCGGGAAGTGTGGTGACTCTGGTGAAGTGGTGAAGGCCAGTCTGGTGTCAGCCCCGACTGGACCATCAGACAAATTTTCTGTAACGTGTGTGCATGGAGACACCTGTTCGTACCTCACCACGGTCATATGCATTACTACTTCCTATGGGTCTGTGCAACATAATGTGGTACTCGTCCCTGCGTTATTGCATGATGTTATCTTGGGCCAGGATTTTCCCCACTTCTGCCAGTTGTGGGAGAATCAGTTGATGCCCCAGGGTAGCAGGGTACGTGACTCTTCTCCCAGGGCACGTGTGGGACCTGAACTCCTGGAAGAGGTCCCCCAGGAAGACTCGGGGGGAGAGTCTGCTGGAAATGACCTGCAGTTCCCGTTTTCAGCCTTGGCGGGTGATACGGAGGAGACCAGGGAAGAGGAGGAGGCCGACAGCCGTCCACCTCTCCGTTTGCCGGATTTGGAAGTCCAGAAAGGTGACTTCCAAAGTGAGCAAATAAAGGATCCTACCCTTTCTCAGGCTAGGACCAATGTAAAAGTGATAAATGGGGTACCTGTAGAACCTGGCTCTAGGCTGGCATATCCTTACATGGTCCTGGAGAATGATATGCTTTATCAGATAGAGAAAAAGGGGGAACACACGGTGCAACTGTTAGTCATGCCAAAACCCTACTGGCGGCAAGTGCTGGACCTGGCCCACGGACATGTGATGGGAGGTCACCTGGGAGTCCAGAAAACCACCGAAAGGATATTACACTGTTTTGTTTGGCCAGGTATGCATCACGATATTCGTGTATATTGCGAGTCTTGTCCTGACTGCCAAGCCTCTGCACCTAAGCCCCGGTTCTGTAGCCCTTTGGTACCCCTACATATTATTGAAGTCCCGTTTGAGAGGATTGGGATGGATTTAGTTGGGCCCCTTCCACAGTCTGCACGTGGACACCAACATATCCTTGTCATCTTGGATTATGTCACTCGTTACCCGGAGGCCATCCCTTTGCGTAACACGGCCACCAAGACGATTGCCAAGGAACTGGTGCATGTGTTTAGTCGGGTCGGTATACCAAAACAGATACTCACCGACCAGGGGACCCCCTTTATGTCCAGGGTAATGAAGGAGCTCTACCGGTTGTTACAAATCGAACCGTTACGCACATCCGTGTATCACCCTCAAACAGACGGGTTGGTCGAACGGTTCAATAAAACTCTGAAGCAGATGCTGAGAAAGGTGATAGACAAGGATGGGAAGAACTGGGACTATTTACTTCCGTATTTGCTTTTTGCCATCAGGGAAGTACCCCAGTCTTCCACGGGATTCTCGCCTTTCGAGTTATTGTACGCCCGACGTCCTCACGGACTGTTAGAAGTCGCAAAAGAAACCTGGGAGGGTCAGGTCACTCCGTTTAAAATGGTGATAGATCACGTAACACAAATGCAGGACCGTATTGCGGCTGTTATGCCTATCATCAAAGAACACATGATGCTGGCTCAAGGAGCCCAAAAAAGAATCTATGATAGGGGCGCCAAGATCCGTACGTTTGCACCCGGAGATAGGGTGTTGATCCTGGTCCCCACGGTGGACAGTAAGATCCTGGCAAAGTGGCAGGGTCCCTTTGAGATTAAGGAAAGAGTTGGTGAAGTAAACTACAAAGTATACCAGGCAAGTAAACGGAAACCTGAACAGATTTATCATGTAAATCTGATAAAACCCTGGAAAGATCGGTCTGCCTTGTCAGCGGAGCTGGCCCGTCCCGTCTGCTCGCATACAGTACCGGAGGTACGGGTTGCAGAGACTCTCTCGGAGCGGCAAAAGACTGAGTTCAGGCAGTTTCTACTTCACAACCAAAAGTTTTTCTCAGAAAAACCCGGGCAGACTACGCTAATGAAACATGACACCGTAACGGAACCTGGTGTCACAGTTCACGTAAAACCCTACCGAATCCCGGAAGTGCGCCGTGAAGCCGTTTCCCGAGAAGTGAAGGCAATGTTAGAGTTAGGAGTCATTGAGGAATCACACAGTGCTTGGTCCAGCCCGATTGTGCTAATTCCTAAACCGGACGGCACCATCCGGTTCTGCAATGACTTCAGGAAACTGAATGCGGTCTCAAAATTTGATGCCTACCCTATGCCCCGGGTCGACGAGTTAATAGATCGGTTAGGAAAAGCCCGGTATATTACGACCCTAGACCTAACAAAGGGGTATTGGCAGATCCCCCTGGCGGAGGCGGCCAGAGAAAAGACGGCATTTGCTATGCCGGAAGGTTTATTTCAGTATGTGTATATGCCGTTTGGACTGCACGGAGCACCGGCGAGCTTCCAGAGACTGATGGATCGAGTCCTGAGGCCACATAGGCAGAATGCTTCGGCCTATTTGGATGACATTGTAATTTACAGCTTGGACTGGGAGACTCATCTCCAGAAAGTACAAGCTGTGATTGACGACCTGTGGGAGGCAGGTCTAACCGCAAACCCCAAGAAATGTCACATCGGGCTAGAAGAAGCCCGGTATTTGGGGTACGTAATTGGGAGGGGTTTTGTTAAACCCCAGGTCGATAAGATTCAAGCGGTCCAGGACTGGCCACAACCTGTCAACAAGAAGCAGGTGCAAGCCTTTCTGGGGATCACCGGCTATTATCGCCGGTTCATACCCAATTTTGCAGCCATCGCTACCCCCCTGACAGATCTTACCAAAGGGAAAGACTCCATCATGATTAAATGGAATTTAACGGCTGAAGAAGCCTTCCATAGCCTAAAACGGGCACTTTGCTCTCAACCCGTACTGGTGACTCCGGACTTCCGCAGCGAGTTTGTGGTACAAATGGATGCCTCGGATACCAGTATCGGGGCCGTACTGTCACAAGTGAGGGACGGAGTGGAACACCCAGTCCTCTATCTCAGCAGGAAGCTGAATAAACATGAGCAAAAGTATGCAGTTGTAGAAAAAGAGTCATTCAAAAGGTGTATAAGCCAGCTCACCGACCTTCACAGGAGCACGGATCACCATCCCACAATGGCCGATTCAATGAAGAAAAGGAAAAAATTATCCAGCTCCACACGAAATTCAATTTAGGAATTTATTCCAATGAAGACAATATTCAAGTCAGCTCCAGGGTTGCATAGCTCACACAGGAGCGGGATTTAGCGACGCGTTTCGATCACTGAGAGCGATCTTTATCAAAGCTGCTTCATCAAACTCACACACAGATTAAAAAGGAGCAAAGACCAATCCAAAATCCGATGTAAATCACATGATTGGAAGGTCCTGTTCCAATGATACAATACAAACAGACAACGAATTTGTGAAAAATATCTCAAAAGTACATATGAAATATACAAAAAAGACACTATATAAATGTAAAAAACACCATCAATAGAAAAGATTCACAAATTTGTCAAAGACAATAAAACTACACGTATAAATTTATAAATCATGTGACCGCAAAAGCTGACCTAATCAGCGCAAAGATCAATTAGCGGTATCACATATATTTATCACAAAACATGAAAAATATCATGTACAAAATATATACATACAAAAATAAGTGTAAAAAACATCATATTATGAAAATGCTCTGAAATACTAATAATGAAACATGATTTCATTCTTTTTGTTTAATCCATCTGGAAATCTCGTCCCCAGGTTAAAAATCCAGAAACCCTCCCGGGTGAGCAGAGTTCTTCTACTGTCACCACTCCTAGAAGATTTCCTGATTTTTTCAATACCTGTCACCTGCAAAGAAGCAACATTGCGAGAATGAAAATTAATAAAATGTTTGGCTGCAGAAGAAATATTACGGACTCCACTTGTGACATTAATCACATCATATAGATGTTCAGCTATCCTAGTCTTTAATTTTCTAGATGTACAACCTATATAGGATTTATTACAAATAGTGCAATCAATTTTGTACACCACAAAATCGGTATTACAATTAATAAAATTGTTGATTTTAAACGATGTGGATTTGTCATTATTATGAAAAAATTTAGTTTTTACCATATATTTACAAGTCCTACAATTATTACCTCCGCATTTATAGTTGCCTTTATTATCCAACCAAGTACCCCTATTGTTTCTAGAAGAAAACAAACTTGGTGATAAAATATTACCTAAAGTGGGAGCTCTACGTGCAACTATATTACATCCTTCTCCCAAAACAGCAGCCAAAATGGGATCCTCATATAGTAAGGGTAAAAACTTGTTAATAATCTTTTTGATTTCAACAAACTGAGGACTAAATTGAAAACATATAAACGGATTTTTGGACATGACAGATTTTTTATTCTTATTATCAACTAAATCACACCTGCCCTCTGTGACTAAGTCCAAAGCTCTGTTCAACATCCAATTAGGATAATTTCTATTTCTCAATTTATTACAAGACCTATTAAATTCCTGCTGTAAACTGTTATTATTCTTACAATTCCTTTTAATTCTTGTGAGCTCACCCACAGGAATCGACTTTACTGTATGTCTTGGATGACTGCTGTTAGCATGCAAGATAGTATTTCCTGCCAAAGATTTGGAATAAGTACGGGTGGAAATAAGCTGACCTGGAACACCCTGCAAAAATAAATCTAAAAATGAAATTTCATTTTTATTGTGCACAAAAGTAAATTTTAAATTATAATTATTAGAATTAATATATTCCACAAAGTCTGGTATGGCAGACACATCTCCTTTCCAAATGATTAAAGTATCATCAATGTATCTACCATACCAGACAATGTAATGAGCAAATTCATTAGACAAAGAATACAAAAAATTATGTTCCCAAAAGGCCATAACAATGTTTGCCAATGATGGTGAAAATTTTGCACCCATCGCTACGCCTTTACATTGTAGATAACAAATGTGATCAAATGAGAAAAAATTTTGAGTCAAAAGATAAGACGTAACCTGTAACATAAAATTGATTAAATCAGAAGAATAATTACTATATTTCACAAGATGGAATTCCAAAGCTTCTAGAGCAATGTTATGGGGTATATTTGTATAAAGAGCTGTGACATCACAGCTCAGCCATGAATAATCTGATAGCCACTTTTTCTGTGTCAAAATATCAAGAACATCACCAGTATCCTTAATAAAGCCAGGAATCATACGAACTAAAGGTTGCAATAGGGAATCCAGCCATTCACCCAGATGTTCATTAATGGAACCAATTCCCGAGACTATAGGTCTCATAGATGGAAAATCCTCATTTTTATGAATCTTAGGTAAACCATGTAAAATAGGCAAAACCGGATTTGACACCTCCAAAAAATCTGCCTGTTTCTTCGTTAACACCCCCAATGACAAACCATCCTGAAGAATTTTATTAACTTTAATTTTAAATGATGAAGTAGGATTGTTAGGCAATTTTTTATAAACAGAAGAATCAGAAAGCATTTCTTGAATTTTAGCCTGATAATCACAGGAATTCATCACCACCACTACTCCACCTTTGTCCAACATTTTAATAATAATATCCGTCATTTACTTCAGTTCTTGTATTGCCTTTCTTTCTTTAGTAGATAAATTGACTCTTCTACCAAGATCATTTTTCTTATTATGTAGAACTTTTAATTCATGTTCAATAGCATCTTGAAAACGATCCATACACTCTGAACGCGACTGAATTGGATAGAAAAATGGATTTTTCGTTTTTAACGTGGCAGATTGATTAATAGAAACATTCTCAACAATATTACTCCTTGACAATTCTTTCAATGATATAAGAGAAATCTGCTCCTGAAAATCCAAATCATGATATTCATTGAAAAAAACCGCGTCAGAATCTTCCAAAACATCAGGGGAACCAGTCCAAAAATGCTTCCTAATGGTCAAATTGCGGATAAATTTGGTAACATCAAGCAATGTTGAAAAAAGATTAAAATCTTTATCAGGAACAAAATTCAAGCCATATGCCAAAACTTTAACATGATCAATAGACAAAGTCCTAGATGAAATATTAAGCACATTATTATTTATTTCCTTCTGTAATTCTTCCTGCGGCGAGTCAGCATATCAAAGCTGTTTTCTATGTTTGCGCCCACCGCGCCTTTTGCGTTTTTTGACCTATTAAAGTTGACTGAACTGCTGGAGGACGCTTCTGATGTATCCATATTATTTTCAGTAGAATCTCCTTCTGATGAAAAACTGACACGCTGTCTAGAATGCGTTCTTTTGTGGTTACCTCGCCTCAAAATGGATTTAGGTGATTTAGATATATCCCAGGTGTTCCAATCAAATACTTTGTTCTGGGAGTAGTCCTCTAGATCTCGCTGAAATTTACGTTTTTTCCGTTGCATGATTTCATCCTCCAATACACTCATATTGTCCTGAATATTTTTGATCCAACCTTCATTCTTAATCAAAGAATCTGGTGCATTAAAGGATTGTTTGATATCAGAAATTTCTTTTTGTATATCAATTAATTTAGTTTCCTCATATTGTATGATCAAACGCATCAAAGTAAGTGAGCAATTACTTAAAACTGCATTCCACTCGTCCACAAATTTATCACTGAAAAACGTAGTACATCTTTTCTTAATTCTTAATCCACGAGGAACCATATCTTTAGAAACATAATTTTGCAACGTGGTCAGATCCCACCAGGTCTTCATCTCCTGTGTCATCAGTTTATCTAGCTGTACATAAGAAGCCGACACACCAGAGGGCACATTCACATCCACAGGTGCATGAGAAAAAACCTGGGCGGCTTTTTTTATTCTGTCCATTGATGGATCAGACATGTTTCAAAATTGAACGCAATCGTGAGATTGATAAAATGCCGTCCTGATGTAATGAGAGCAGAAATAAATGCAGTCCCATATGAGTACAAATGCTTGGAGCGCAGTCAGGTGCTCGGCTAGCAGGAAAACAGTCATTCAAAAGGTGTATAAGCCAGCTCACCGACCTTCACAGGAGCACGGATCACCATCCCACAATGGCCGATTCAATGAAGAAAAGGAAAAAATTATCCAGCTCCACACGAAATTCAATTTAGGAATTTATTCCAATGAAGACAATATTCAAGTCAGCTCCAGGGTTGCATAGCTCACACAGGAGCGGCATTTAGCGACGCGTTTCGATCGCTGAGAGCGATCTTTATCAAAGCTGCTTCATCAAACAAGAAAAAGAGTACCTAGCCATTAAGTGGGCTCTAGAGGCCCTCAAATATTACCTGGTGGGCAGAAAGTTCAGGCTGATCACTGACCATGCCCCTCTCAAGTGGATGCACTTGTGCAAGGAACGGAATAGCGGGGTGACCCGGCGGTTCCTTGCCCTGCAGGCCTACAGTTTTACGGTGGAGCACCACCCAGGGGTACAGATGGGGAATGCAGATGCCCTGTCCCGAGTGCGCTGTTTGGCGGGTGTCATTGCTCGACCGGAGTGGTCTAAGCAGAAGGGGGGGATATGTGAGAATCATGTGGGAATAGTGGTTGAGGGCAGGTATATCTCGCCCAGATACCTTTCCTATGTGGCCTAGTCTGGTCAGTATCGCACCTGGTTACTAATGAATAATGGGAGGCGTATATAAAAGGATCCCAGGTGATTGTGTGAGTGTCTCAGCCTGGGGACACAGAGAGTCTGTCTGTGTGAGAGACACACGTGAGTGGAAGCAGTGCCCACTGTAACTGTGGTTTGGCTGGATGGGAGAAGCCCACCAGTTGGTAGTTAGGTCGGATCTTGTTTAGTTAGTGCCGGACAGGCAAGGATTTGTTTTATGTTTTATTTCCTTTATGCATTGCTTTCACCTTTAATAAACCTGACCCAGTGTCAGTTATACCCGGACCCCGGCTTGTGCGCCTGAGTTTCATGCTAAACGCAAGTGACCTTTGACCCCAGCAAAGGCGATCCCGGAGTGTTTTATCACATTACATACATACATACATAGTACATACTACATACATACAACATACATAAAACATGCTACAGACATGCAACATACATACTACATATATACTACATTCATACAACATACATACATACATAGTACATACTACATACATACATAAAACATGCTACATAAATACAACATGCATACTACATACATACTACATACAATACATTCATACATTCATACAATACATACATATAGACATACAGTACATATAACATATAATACATACTCACCATCACTTGTCACTTTGATCCCCGAAGCCAGTGTCATCTGTAAAAAATATTAAAATAACAAACAAGCAATATACTCCCTGATCTACAGAAATCCACGAGTGTCCCACGACGATCTCCTGTGGAGAACAGCAGCATCAGCTGATGCCACCGCTCTCTAGGGGCCGCAGGAATACAATGACGGGAGGTAGGTATCCTTCCGTACTGTATTCCTCCGCCACTGTAAAAAAATAGTCCCTAGTCTCACTTTTGGCATTGCTGTGTGAGAAAGTTCCCACGCAGCTTTTGCCATAAAGTGAGACCAGTGAACTATAGTAACCTCTCAGTGATGCACTGCAGGAGATCGTCATGGGACACTCGTGGATTTCTGCGGATCAGGGAGTATATCGGTTGTTTGTTATTTTAATATTTTTCACAGTGAGAAGACACTGGCTTCGGGGATCAAAGTGACAAGTGATGGTGAGTATGTACTCTATGTTATATGTACTGTATGTCTATATGTATGTATTGTATGAATGTATGAATGTATTGTATGTAGTATGTATGTTGTATGTATGTAGTATATATGTAGTATGTATGTATGTTGTATGAATGTAGTATATATGTAGTATGTATGTAGTATGTATGTTGTATGAATGTAGTATATATGTAGTATGTATGTATTATGTAGTATGCATGTATGTTGTATGAATGTAGTATATATGTAGTAAGTATGTAGTATGTATGTATGTTGTATGAATGTAGTATATATGTAGTATGCATGTAGTATGTATGTACGTATGTTGTATGAATGCAGTATATATGTAGTATGCATGTAGTATGTATGTATGTTGAATGAATGTAGTATATATGTAGTATGTATTATGTAGTATGTATGTATGTTGTATGAATGTAGTATATGTGTAGTATGTATGTAGTATGTAGTATGTATGTATGTTGTATGTATGTAGTATATATGTAGTATGTATGTAGTATGTATGTATGTATGTTGTATGAATGTAGTATATATGTAGTATACATGTAGTATGTATGTATGTATGTTGTATGAATGTAGTATATATGTAGTATGTATGTTTGTATGTTGTATGAATGTAGTATATATGTAGTATGTATGTATGTATGTTGTATGAATGTAGTATATATGAAGTATGTATGTAGTATGTAGTATGTATGAATGTTGTATGTATGTATGTAGTATGTAAGTAGCATGTATGTAATATGTAGTATGAATGTTTTTTTTATTTTTACATTCAACACATTAGCCGGATGATGGGACTACTACTGTCCCATCATTGGCTAATGTGTCAATCACTGTCATTGTAGCAGGCATAGCCCGATGAGACTTGTAGTCCCTTCAGATGATGCCTGCACACACACACAACCCCCGGCAGGCCCGCTCAGACCCCCGGCCTGCACAGACCCCCGGCAGGCCCGCACAGACCCCCGGCAGGCCCATACAGACCCCCAGCAGGTCCGCACAGACCCCCGGCAGGCCCACACAGACCCCCGGCAGCCCGCACAGACCCCCGGCAGGCCCGTACAGACCCCCAGCAGCCTGCACAGACCCCCGGCAGGCCCGCACAGACCGCGCATCATGATGCGCACAGACCGCGCATCATGATGACATCATTTCAGCAGCCAATCACAGCCACAACACTGGCTCATTGCATTATGGGAACTTCCGATTCTGGTATTCGATATTGTAAAAATATTGGTACTCGGTATCGGAATTCCGATACAGCGAATATCGGCCGATACCCTATATTTACAGTATCGGAATGCTCAACACTACTGGCAACTCTAACCTCGGGTAAATGAACCTGCTTTGGGGAAGAATAACATGCTGCCTGCTGTTTGGCATGTCTCTCATGGATTCTGCGGTCCATTCGTATGGCCTGAGTCATGACCTCCATCAGAGAACAAGGGGCATCATGGAGGACCAGAGCATCCTTGAGTGTCTCAGAAAGGCCTCTTTGGAACTGGCACCTGAGAGAGACATCATTCCATAGAACTTTGGCAAACAACTGCCGAGCTCAGTACAGTAGTCCTCAGCTGTGCGACCACCCTGTGCCAGGTTCATGATCTTAAGGTACTGTCACACTTAGCGATGTACCAGCGATCCCGACCAGCGATATGACGCGGTCAGGATCGCTGGTACATCGCTAAGTGGTCGCTAGTGAGCTGCCACACAGGCAGATCTCACCAGCGACATCGCTGGGGATGGGGATCGCTACTTACCTGTCACACCAGGCGATCCTGCGTCCTCCCGCCCGGCTCCACGCGTCGCTCGTCCTCACAGCAGGAAGCGCCGCAGGAAGCAGACGACGAGAAACAGTCCTGAACGTTCTCGCGCGATCAGCGATAACCAGCGGGGGAGCGGGTTGTAGGTAAGTATCACACATAGCGATATCGCTAGCAATATCGCTATAACGTCACTAGTTATAGCGATATTGCTAGCGATATCTCTTAGTGTGACATGCCCTTTAGCCTCTGTGACCTGGATTCAGTCGAGTTCATCATATATCATACCTAAACTGTCAAAAAAGAAATCAACCGATAACCATTCTGGGGCATGTGGGGACAAAGAAAATGCATAGGTCTGAGGACCCCCTCGCAGTAGGGACATGATTATTCCCTCCCACTGGAACTCCTGCCCTGACAACCGGGGGCACAGAGTAAAAAATAACTTGCAGCTCCCTGAATACCCTAAACTGGTCTTTCTCTCCCGAAAATTTATCAGGGAGGGGTATGACAGGTTCGGGAGAGACCAACTGTACATCAGACGGCCATGGGGGGCGATGGGAGGTCTTCATCAAATTTTTTATCTGACAACTAATATTGCGATGACTCCAGACTCTGGAAATCCTTTGCCAGATCCTGAGTCATCTGCATCAAATTTGCCACCTGGTCACAAAGCGTGTGAAAAGGATCCATACTGGCGAAAAAGAAAAACAGTGGCCAGACGTAATGTGACGCTAGTCACTTCTCTCCGCCATGCCGTGAGTCAGAGTGGTCAAGGAGTCCAAGTACAGAAGCCAGGAGGGTACGTCATAAACATAAGGAAGAGACAAAACCATAGTCAGGTAACGTTCCAAGGTCAAGGTACTATGAGGATAAAGGATCAGAGCTGAAGGGGTTAAACAGGTGGATTGTCAGAACAAAGTCCAAAGTCAGGCAATAGATCGCGCATATAGAACTCAAGGCACAGGAGAGCACACAGCACAAACCTCACCTCAGGTGTTTTGCTTCTATTATCCTTACTTCAGTGTGTTTAGGATAACAGGTGTAAAAGTTGTAGCTGCTGAACATACTTATGCAAGTGTCTACCTTCAACCATTCCAAAAAGGTGAAACAAACAGAAAACATTAAAGGGGTTGTCCCCTACTAGGACATCTGCTTCTTGATTTGAATGTTTTCCCCAATGAAA
This sequence comes from Dendrobates tinctorius, assembly GCF_039654945.1. NCBI lineage: Eukaryota > Metazoa > Chordata > Amphibia > Anura > Dendrobatidae > Dendrobates > Dendrobates tinctorius. The sequence continues at coordinate 52,307,764 of NW_027361732.1, forward strand.
ATAAAAAAGCTTATACTCCCCTCCCATGCCAAAGCCGTTCGGGCAGTGTGGTAACGTGCGGTTGTTATGAAACATCAACCCTGAACCCAGTCGGCGCTATCATCACTATTCCCACCTTTGGACATACACTTAACCAAGAGGAAGTGAGAATTGTGGCTGGCCACTCACTGCCTGTTGATTACTTATATGTCCATAGGCGGGGACAACGACAGCAGTGCTGATTAAGTGAAGTGCAGGGCTCATGTGTCATAATAACCACACGTGATGAGCCCCTGGAACAAGAATGCTGACACCGCTGGAATGACACGGGAAGTGCGTATAAGATTTTTTATTTTCATGTGGGCTAATATTCAGATTGAGAACGGGTTGTCCTAGATGTGGACAACCCCTTTAACAAATCTTGAAATGTTGCTTACATTAACTGTCTTATGTAATGCCCTTATTGAATAAGTTACTGAAAGCAATTGTTCTTGCTAGAGATGAGCGACTTTGCCTTTTTTCGGGTCGAGTCGGGTTTCATGAAACCCGACTTTCGCAAAAGTCGGGTCGAATGAAATCGGCCGATTATCGTGAAAAGTCGAAGGCCGACTGAAACACGAAACCCAATGCAAGTCAATGGGGAGGAAAAGTCGGCAGTGAGTGGAGGACAGGAAACACACCTACAGTGCCCATTTTAATGCCAAAAACATCAATTCTTATTACTTAAGCTTGTCAACCTTAATTTACTTTATAATAATAGTTAGGCATTGAATACTGGGGGTTATTTGGCTAAAGTTGTGGGGGGGTAGGGCTGGCTCCAGATTTTTGTGGGCCTAGGGCCAAAGAGTGTCACTGGGCTCCTTTAACACATGCCACAATTCATGATCCTCTGATACGGCAGAGAAATAGCGGTATAGTACAGTGAAAAATTCTTCACTTCTTACATCACATGACCGATATCCATTTTAAATTCTCCAATAGCTCCAAAAACGGACAGTATATTACTACATACTGTATTATGGCCACCGCATAGTGCACCATACAGAGTAATGAGGCCCATATATTTCTCCATGCAGAATCATTGGTCCCATATAATGTTCGATACAGTATATGATGAGCTCCACATAATGCTACAGTATATGTTGGTTCCCATGGATGAAGCTCCGCTGTCTTATGGGCCCAAATAATGCTCCATATATAATGGGCCCCATTTCTAATGCTCCAGTGTATAATGGGCCCTGTATATACTGCTCCAGTGTCTGATGTCCCCCATTTGGAAAGCTCCAGCATATGATGGGCCTCACGGATGATGCTCTAGTGTACGATTGGTCCAAATAATGCTTCATATATAATCTGCCCCATTTACAATGCTCCAGTATATAATGGGCCCCATGGATGATGCTCCAGTGTCTTATGGGTCCAAATAATGCTCCTTATATAATGGGCCCCATTTCTAATGCTCCAGTGCAAAATGGGCCCTGTAAATGCTGCTCCAGTGTCTGATGTCCATCTTTGGAATGCTCTAGCGTATGGTGGGCCCCATATATCATTCTCCAGAGTATAGTGCTCCCCAAAAATTGCTCCCAACCTTTAAAGCAATTAAATAAGTCTCCTCGCTAGGGAATCCCTGTACTCTGGACTCCTCCTCGTCTCCATCTTCCATCTCTCTGCACTTGGACTGTTTAGGCAGAGGGTGTACAAACGTGATGGCATAGCTCTCTGACCAGAATGTCACTGTCAGGAAACGTGGAAGACGTCATGACGGCGGAGCAGGGAGAGGTAAATATTTCAACTTTGCAAGTGCTGTGATCCTGAGCAAGCAGGGGGGGCCCATTCGTTGGTGACGGCACTGGCACAGGGCCCCTCATAACACGGCGGTGTGTCTGACGGCGGGTGGATGGGCCGGTGGGTCCTCACACCGGCAGAGACACTTTTGCGTACTATGAGGGGCCCTGTGCCAGTGCTGTTGCCCATGAGTATGCCCCCCCACCTGCTCAAGGAACCTGCACTTTCATCTGCACCTTCCTCTTTGTCATCGTGTAAGGTGGTATAGTATGTGGGAAGGGGAACCTGAGTTTCATCAGGGTCAGATTCTGGCTGTGTAGAGTGCGAGGGGAATGTAGTGGTCTGGGTCAATGTACCAGCAGAATCATCTAGCAGTGGCTGGGCATCAGTGCACTTGTGGCGCCCCCAGGAGTACGGTCGCCACAGTGGCATTACCTTCCTCATAGGGAGTGTGATGTCATGCTTGGGAGCAACGAAGGATCTCTCTAGCAGTTAAACCAACACACAACACAGTTCCCACTCCAGGCCAGCAGGGAGAGTTCTGAACCTGACTGCTGAGGAGCTGCTCTCTATGGTCGGGAGGAGGTAAGTTAGGGCAGTCTGTGAAGGGAAGGGGAAGTGTGTGGACATGAGAAGGGGAGCTGGAGGATGAGTAGAGTTAAGGCTCACTCCTAGCTGGAGCGCATGGTCCAGATTCCGGTCTCCGAGTTTGTAGGGACACTGACGGTCCTGCAGCAGAAACTGGAGGAAGTAGCAGCTGTAAATGCTCTGTTCCCAACTAAGGCTCGGAGGCCCCAGCAGCGACATGTGTGAGCCAGAAGGAAAAGGCTACAGCTGCCTGCCATATAAGAAAGTTCCAAAAGAGAGTCAACAGGGGGAACTTCAGTGAACTCAGTACTGCGAGTACCTCAGATAAGCGCTAGAATGGAGGCCACATTACCTATCTGCAGAGAGAGAATTCCTAATTTGCTTCCAGGCTGACCAACTCCTTCTCCATCTGTACTCTGGTTCCTGGATGGCACTTACCAAGTACAGGTAAAGGAACTGCATGACTGTGTCTGTCATCTTTCTCCTGCACCTGGCGCACAGCTCTGCTACATCCTGCACTGCACACCATCTACCAACTCTTTCATCTGCCCTGCGACTACGACCCTACCTGTGCAGGGCTTCTACATCTTAGCTGCACCACAACATCTGTCCCAGAGAAGTGACACTGCAAAGCTTGTCAATCTGATCAGAAACCACAGGTGGCGTCACATATAATTCACCTATAAACGTTATTCACCCCTTTGCATGGATGCCCAGGGCCACGGACCGGGTCACCACCACCGTGACACATCCCTCTGAGACACCGGCCCGGTACCGATTAACCCCACTGCCCTGGCTGGCGACCCACACTCCATGTCAGATTCATCTTGGAATGCGGAATTCATGATTTGACTTGATAACCCAGGCATGGTATGTAAGAAAGAACTACATGGACTAATGTGAAGAGTGGCCTGCTGCATCATTCACTTTTGGTGGGGGTGAAGGACACAAGGAAAGGGGTTCCTCCTATATATTTCATGAGTCACACAGAGACGCTCCCAGGCTCAGTATGGATTAGACAAGAATATAAAAAGTAGAAAAAGGGTACAGTATCATCAGATAGCAGGTATATATAGTATAGTTTAAACATTCTAAATCTCCGTATATATTTCAGGAGGCAGACACAGACGCTCTCAGGCTCAGTATGGATTACAACACAATATAAAAAGCCGTAAAGCGGTAAGGGATCTGAAGCATACAGCTGTATACAGTGTAGGGGTCAATGTCAATGTCAATATTTATTTCCAGAGTCAGAAACAGACTCTCACTTGGTCAGTTTGGATTAGACCAGAATATAAAAAGCAGTAAATGGGTAATGTATCACAAGCGTAGAGCTGTATACACTAGGGTTGGGGTAATTTTTAAATCTACATATAAATTGCAGGAGTAACCCACAGACTCTCACACGCTCAGGATGGATCACACCACAATATAAAAAGATGATCCGCAAGAAATAATCACACATGTGGGCCAATGTTCCAGGTGTCAATGATACACTTAGAGTGGTGGGTGGAGGAGGACTTTCTGGCAGAAAGGGTACAGTATCACCACATACCAGGTATATATAGCATAGTTTAAACATTAAAAATGTACATCTATATATCAGGAGTAGTGTTGAGCCACCCCGCTACTGTTCGAGTTCGGTTCGGTTCGTCGAACAGGAGGCAAGTTCGTCGAATGTTCGTCGAACGCTCGACGAACACCGTCGAACCCCATTGAAAACAATGGCAGGCAAACACAAACACATACAAACACAAAGAAAACACATACAAAACACCTTAAAAGGTGTCCCAAAGCAGACAAAATGCTCAGAAGACACAAATAACATATGAAAAAGGGCAACTACATATAGAAAAGAGGTGGAGGAGTAAAATGAGGAGGAGGAGACACAGATATAGGCATGTCATGCCCTTATAAAGTTAAGAAAGGCTGGAATAAAAATCTAAAATAAAAAAAATTCTAAAATTCTAAAATCGAAGACGATCATATACCGTCGGACTTCCCAACATAAATTATGCCAACTGCCGATCGGGCGGCGTTATTCCCACGACCCTCCAAACAGCGTCCATGAAGGCAAAGTGTTTGGTTTCTGGGGGCAGTATGGTTGCAAAGCTGAACCTTAAAGGAATGTCCAGAAGGGCACCACCAGGAGTGGAGCCTGCGGCTTAATTGGACTCCACACGGGCAACCTCAACCATGCCAGCCACGGAAAGGATGGACAGATTGCAAGCTTTCTCGATTCTGTGGGTGGTGGTGCATGGCTGTTTTTAGTTGTGCTAGTGATTTGTCAGCTTAATTCCGTTAACGAACGAGACTCCGGCATGCCCCCGCGGTCCGCGTCCAGCTTACTATAGGGACACGCGAGGCTCTGGCACGCGAGATCGAGCAATAACAGGTCTGTCATGCCCTTACATGTCCGGGGCTGCACGCGTGCTACACTGAAAGGACCAGCGTGTGTCGCTTACAGGTGCGTGTTGTGAGTTCATTTTCTCCTTCACCGTTGATGTCTGATGAACTCCCTCTGCTGGTGAAGAGAGGTAGTGAAATTGATTGGGTTGGGAAGAACCTGTCATCTGAACAGGTGGAGCCTGATTGGACACCCGGAATCACTGAGTGGATATAAGGCAGCCGACGCCCTACAGGGGTGCTGGTGATCCTTCCTGCTCTGAGCTCTTGCAAACCAGTTCAGTACCTGTATTCTGAAAGCTAAGTATTTGCTCTCTTACTTTCCATGAGATATTGTCTGTTTACTTAGTGTTTGTGTTCTGCCTGCCCTTGTTGGTACAGGCTGAGCTTCATTTTTGTCTCTGGTCAAGTTGATCTTTTGCTCAGTCTTCAGAATATACCTGAGTGCTGATATAGTGTTTTTGAAGTCTAGTGACTTCAGGGTCTTTTTTCTATCAGACGTGTTGGACATTATTTTGGCAGTATTTTTGCGGATTGCAGCCAGCATCTTTTATGTCCTTTCCTATTTAGTTAGTTGGGCCCCATCGTTTGCTCAACCTGTCTTTCTGTCTGTGTTTTCATCTGCTTTTCACTGACAATACATGTTGGGGGCTGTCTATTGCTTTGGGGTCTGCTCTGGGGCAGTTTAGATTTCCCCTTTCTTTCTTTAGGCTTATTTAGTTCTCCGGCTGTGATCGAGGGGTCTAGAGCACTGTAGGAACCCCCCACGGCTACTGTTAGTTGTGTGAATAGGATCAGGGGCCTGCAATCCGATAGCCACCAACCTCTCTGGTTTTCTGGACTTAGCTTGTATTTTTATTTTTTCCTCCTTCGGTGACTCATTCATAACAGGTGCGGATAACCCGCTGAACCCCGTTAGTGATGGGGATCTGGGATTCCAATTTCTCCCAGTGAATAAGGATTTCCCAGTAAGTGCAGGTCAACCGGAATTCCGGAATTAGGCCTAAACGGCATTCCAGAAAGAATGTGAAAAAATTAAGTGTCCAAACCACAGGAGCTGTAGCTTGCTTAACAGCTGGGCTCCTCTGCTGAGTATCACACAGTTCTTACATAAACAGGCGGCATAGCTTGGTTCACGGGTGGGCAACTCTGCTGAGTAGCAGACAGTGCTTACATAAATAGGCAGCATAGCTAGGTTCACGGGTGGGCTCCTCTGCTGAGCAGCAGACACAGGTACTAGGCCCAAAGTATTCACTGGGTTAAATGGAGTTAAAAAATGTTTCTTACATAAACAGGCGGCACAGCTTGGTTCACGGGTGGGCTCCTCTGCTGAGTAGCAGACACAGTTACTAGGCCCAAAGTATTAACTGGGCTAAATGCAGTAAAAAACTGGTTCTTTCATAAACAGGCTGTATAGCTAGGTTCACGGGTGGGCTCCTCTGCTGAGTAGCAGACAGTGCTACAAGGCCCAAAAGGATTTTCTGGACAAGATGCGGTAAAAAATTATTAGAAACACACACGGTGTAGCTCCTTGACAGGTGTACTACACCGCTGGCTACCAGACACCGCTACTATGCCATGAAACTGTCTATTAACATTGAAAACCATTATTAATGTGAAAATAAAGTTACGCTTTTGGTGAACAAACCGTTCTCAAATGGAACCTCAAACAGCCGAATTTTAAGCAAAGTGTTCGAGTTCGATGAACGGCTCAAACACCGCCCAAAACAGCTTGAGTTTGAACATGGCGAACAGTTTGACTCGAACACCACTCATCTCTAATCAGGAGGCAGACTCAGAAGGTCTCAGGCCCAGTATGGATTCGACAAGATTGTAGAAAGTTGAGAAAGGGTACAGTATCACCGGATAATAGGTATATGTAGCATAGCTTACACATTAAAAATCTATTTCTATATATCTGGAGGCAGACTCAGACGGTCACAGGCCCAGTATGGATTCGACAAGATTGTAGAAAGTTGAGAACGGGTACAGTATCACCGGATACCTGGTGTATATAGCATAGTTTACACATTAAAAATCTATGTCTATATATCAGGAGGCAGACTCAGATGGTCTCAGGCCCAGTATGGATTCGACAAGATTGTAGAAAGTTGAGAAAGGGAATAATAAAGAGAAGAACTATGCATATATGTAGGATCACCACGCAAAACACAATTAATTCAAAAAGTACTTTGGATTTTATTATTATATGCAGAAAAGCACCAAAAAACACCACACAATAATCTTAAAAACTTTTAAAACAATCGAAAGGACAAAGACAAGTCACCAAGACGTCACAGAATGATGGACAACATATAATCCGCTGGCTGCAGAAGAAAATTGCACTAAGATAAATCTTGACAAATCCTGTAGTCAAGCTACTAATATAGCTCCATTTGACTCAATACACACAGATGAGGATATAAAGACAAATAAATACAAATAAAGAATGCATGTATAAAAATAAATATAAACTAGACTGTATTATTTAGACCCCTAATAATTTAGGACAATATGTAGATTTCAAAAGGGCATGCACCCAGAGCACAGGGTCAGAATGTTCCAGAGCTACAGATGGTGTCAATTTTAAACTCTCACAGACTGGTCCACCCAAAAATAATTTCATACCAAACTCAAAACAGGAGACCAATAATGAAGAGTGAGTGGCGCACAACCCAATGTGGAGTCTGATACTTCACCAACAAACAGTCAGTCAAATGTACAGTCACAGTCGCCCCATCATCTGAAAGAGGTGCTAGCAGCCAGAGCGGTATATGGAGACCCACGCGTTCCGAAACCTGGAGGGTCTTTCTCACCATAAGTGGGATGTTCATGCTTATGATGGTGTCATCTGCGCTTACCAACCGTGTGCATTCCTCAAAACTTTACAAAGTTCTTTCAGCTTCGACCACTGCACACCAGACAACTCCATGTCTGCCCTCAAACTGCCTGCCCATGTATCCTCCCACAAATGCATTACAGCCTGCCTCTGTTCGCACAGCCTCTCAACCATGTGCAGGGTGGAGTTCCACCTTGTTGCAACGTCGATAATTAGGCGGTGCTTGGGAAGGTGGAGCAATCGCTGCAGCTTCTGCATACGACTGGATTGTACGGGTGACCGGCGGATGTGTGAGCACAGTCTTCGCACCTTATGGAGCAGGGCTGTTAACTCTGGATAATTATTGAGGAAGCACTGCACCACCAGGTTCAAGGTGTGAGCCAGGCAAGGTATGTGTCTGAGTTTTGAAAGGGCTATGGCTGCCACAAAATTCCTACCATTATCACTAACTACCTTGCCTGCCTCAAGATGTAGACTGCCCAGCCATGACTCAGTTTGTCGCTGCAAGTAGTCGGCCAGTACCTCCGCGGTGTGTCTGTTGTCGCCCAAACACATCATCTTCAACACAGCCTGCTGACGCTTACCACTAGCTGTTTGATAGTGGGACACCTCGTGTGCAACACTGGCAGCCGCGGATGGAGTGATCGTGCAACTGCGCTCTGTGGATGAGCTTTCGCTTCTGGAGGAGGAGGAGGGTCGAACGCCTACAGCCAAATGTTTCCTATACCATGGGCTAGGCAGCACTGACCCACCGCCGCTGTCCCCTGTGGACCCTGCATCCACCACATTAACCCAGTGCACAGTGAGGGACACGTAACGGCCCTGGCCATGCCAACTGGACCTTGCATCTGTTGTGAGGTGCCCCTTTCCACTCAGATTGCTTGAGTGCATGGACAATGCGGTCTTTCACATGCAGGTGGAGGGCTGGCATGGCTTTTCGAGAAAAGACTGGATAGGTCATAGCGTGGTACTGCTTAGGCTATGAGCTCGCAGAAAGCTTCGCTTTCAACCAACCGATAGGGCATCAGATTAGTTTGGCATATGGGCGTTCAAACACAGTTTACGTGGATGAGAGGATGAGTACTTTCTTGTCCTACTTAGAGTCTCTGGTAGGGTGAGCTGGACTTGAGAGCTGCATATGGTGGAACTAGTGGTGAACTGAGGGAGGACTGAGAGAGGGTTAGTGATGGTGATGGTGTTGGTGGTCTTGCTGATGGCCTAGATTCAGTTTTTCGTAGCAATAACATGGTGATTCCCTGACTGCTTTGGCCTTGCGACAACACCTCAACATTTGCTGGTGGTGTGCTAACTGTTGGGCTTACAGTGGGGGAAGCGATGTAGCGTTGCTGACTACCTTCATTCGGAGCAGGTGCACATGTGGTACATGAGTTTTGGTAGTCCGTCCACGGTTGCAAGTGCATGGTGGTTAAATGTCTAAGCATGCAACTGGTATTCAAATTTCTCCGATTTTTCCCTCGGCTAAAGGTCTTTGCCCACTTCTTACAGATAACCTTTGACTGATCATTAGGATTTTGTTCAAAAAAGTGCCACACTGCACTCATCCTACTATGGAAGACATTTTGAGACCTTGCATGCTGTGCTAATTTGACCGTCTGGCCAAGCTGTCCTGCAACTCTTTTGGCTTTTGTAACCTGTTTTTGGACTGCTACGGGCTTGCCAGATAACAGCTGTTGCAATGTCGGTGCCTGCTGCGGATCCTCCTCCTTCTCTTCTGAGCTATTGGCAGCGGCACCCTCTGCCCCCAATGGATGCCAATCTGGGTCAACAATTGGGTCATCCATCACCTCCTCTTCAATTTCATGTGCACCTTCCTCTGTGTCACCGTGTAAGGTGGTATAGTATGCGGGAAGGAGCACCTGAGTTTCATCAGGGTCAGATTCTGGCTCAGTACACTGCGAGGACAATGTAGTGCTCTGAGTGAATGTACCAGCAGAAAAATCTAGCAGTGACTGTGCATCAGTGCACTCCATGTCCGATTCATCTTGGACTGGGGAATTTACGATTTGACATGATAACCCAGGCATGCTATGTGAAAAGAGCTCCATGGAGTAATCTGTAGTGTGGCCTCTGCATCCTTCACTTTTGGTAGGGGTGAAGGACACAAGGAAAGGTGTTGTTCCTGACCAGGAGCCTCCACTGATGACTCAGTGCTTTTATTTTTTGAAACTTTACTTGTGTCAGCAATGTAAGCCAAAACTTGTTCCTGAAGCTCCAGCTTTAAAAGAGGTTTACCTACTCCAAGAAAAGGGAGCATTCGAGGCCTTGTGGAGCCAGATGATGACGCAGGCTTTACACCTCCTGCCTTAGGTGCTATTGTGCTTTTGCCACTACCAGCAGATGCACCACCACCACCATCGGTACCAGCTGGCACCCCCCGCCCACTTCCACAGCCTCTTCCACCATACTTCCTCATTTTTGTGAAAATGTACCCAAAATACCACCAGCTATATGGTACTGTAAAACAAGGTACAAGGTGTATATAGTATTGGGGAGAATTTGAATCTCCCTAGAGATTTTAGGAGGCTGAACTATTATCTCAGGCCCACTATAGATTACACCTCAATGTAACAGGCTGAAATTGGCTGGTGTATGACAAGGTACAAGGTGTATATAGTATTGGGTAGAATTTGAATCTCCCTAGAGATTTTAAGAGGCTGAACTATTATCTCAGGCCCACTATAGATTACACCTCAATTTAACAGGCTGAAATTGGCTGGTGTACGACAAGGCACAAGGTGTATATAGAATTGGGGAGAATTTGAATCTCCCTAGAGATTTTAGGAGGCTGACAATGATGCTCTCAGTCCAAGTATGGCAGCAGGCAGCCTAATAAGCAGGACTGCTGCACACAAAAGTGTGGAAAAATGAATGCTTGGTAACTGTGCAGAAAAGAGGAAGAAAAGTATTTTTGCTTTTAAAAAAGCAGTTTGCACAGCAGTGTGCAAACAGCAATGCAGCTATCAGGGAGCCTTATAAGGCAGCCTAATAACCAACAGAGCTGATGGACAAAAATTTATCCTCCCTTGTCACTGCACACAAACTGTTGTGTTGTACAGTGGAAATCGCTAACAGCAGAAGCAGTTTTTTTTTCTTCTTCCCTGTCTAATGCTCTCCCTTATTCAGAATCAGCAGCAGCAACCTCTCCCTGTGCTAAGATCTGCAGAAGTAAGATGGCGGTCGGCGTGCAGGCCCTTTTATAGCCCCTGTGACGCCACACAAAGCCAGCCAATCACTTGCATGCCCTTTTCAAAGATGGTGGTGACCGCTGCCCATGTCATTGCATTGCCCACAGTGTGCGTCCTCCATCATTGGCTGAAAAAGGGCGCTGGAAGCATCATTTGAAACGTGACTTTGGCGCTCTGGTCGCTGACCTCATGGCCGACCTCACGCCATGGTTGGGTTTCGTTTCATGAAACCCGACTTTAGCGAAAGTTGGCGACTTAAGAATTTGACCGACCCGTTTCGCTCAACTCTAGTCCTTGCTATTGCAACCAACTTTACAATAATAATTGCAATTTAATTGCACATGCATTGCTTTTGTATATAAAATTCCATCCTGTACAGCATGTAGCACAGCAGCTATCAAATATATGCACAACTGACAACCAAGCAAAAAACTGTACTACAATTTGCTAAACACAGATTCTTATTGTGGATGCAGCATTGAATACTACACATTGGCTTTGCTCTCTGCCTTTAGTATCTGTAGAAAGAGCTACACTATGAATCATTCATGGTTTCCCAGCTGAGAAGGGCTTCAAAGGGGGTGATTCTGATTGGATGTCCTATGTGTATTACCACGATGCAGAATCCCTACACCCCAAGCACTGGAGGGTTGAGGATGTACTTTCATCTGTGCCTCCAAAGTGTTTGGGGTCACAGTTCACCAGGAGATAACGATGTAGATGTACATTCAGAATTAGCTGCAGAGATACCTGTGTAGAGCAGTGTAGAAAACTGAGCCAGCTCTATCCCTTGTGGATGCTAAGAATCAATTACTGTATTCTGAATACAAGGTTGGCTGCAGGGGATAAACAGATGTCAGAAGATGTTTCCCTAATAAGACCCCAGCAATAGAGGAGCACTGTCACTTTCATTTTACATTAAGGAGATAATTTCCTTTTATAGGACCAATTGCATTACACAGTCACAGATATTCTATGCAATTCTTTAAATATAAAGCCCATTTGTGGCAGAATAAAAGAAGAGAATCTGCAGAAATAGGCAAAATTGGCATGTTTTGCTTTTTTTTGTACTTTTTCAATACAGTATGCAGCAAATAATTATATCTGCTTAACACAGAGAAAAAAAGAAGTGTGAGTGCATACAGAAAGAAAATGAACTTTCCATTTTTCTACTTTTCAAGGTTGTAAAATATAATGGAAGTTCTTTAAGAACAGGACTATTGAATATACATTCCCCATGTGAAGAATTAAAAACTAACCCAGTGCACAGTACTGAAAAATGACTATTCGGTCGATTAGAGCATATGATGCTTTGAAAGGAAAATGGTTCAAATTGAAGGTGATCATGTAATTATCCTCAGTAACTATAGAGGGTGTAGAGGTAAAAGCTGCACTCAAGCCTTTTTTAACTAAAGTGCCCCAAAATCACCTTTGCCACCTGTGTAAGGCTTAAATGGGTGGTCCGAAACACAAATTAATTTTAATCCTAAATGTTTAGATATTTGATGACATAATCTAATCTTTGTTCTAATACACTTTAATTAAAAATTCCCTATCCTTCCCTCACTACACTATCTAACTGCTTTCTTTTTTTACTTCCTCTTTGATGACATTTTGCTTGAGAATACCATGGATGCACAGTCATCAGTGACCTCCTTTTCCAGGCCTGGGCTAGTCCCTGCTCTACTGAACATGTGTGAACATGCCATCGGTTGTCAATTCCGACATATGCTCCGTAGATTCTTGTCACTGTGCTCTATGCACAGTGACAGCACACACTCTCACCAGCTCTCATCAGAAGTAGAAGCCATCAGGAGAGAGCAGTGTCAGTGTGTGCTGTAAGAATACCCGGCGTGAAGATACCAACACTGCCCTCAGAAATGATGCCACTTGCGGGGGTGCCACTGGTCTTTTTACGCCGAGTTTTCTTATTTCAATGTGCAGTAACAATGCATGACTAATGACATAGCACATAACTAATTTTTAAATAGAATGTATTAGAAAAAAGATTAGATCGTGACTAGTGATGGTTGAACCTGTGGATGGTTGGTTAGGCTGAACACTTAAAAAAAGTTTGGTCAGGGTAACAGGGCAGTACCAGAAGCCAAACCCAGACCCCATTTAGATGAATAGGGGGCCCGAACATCTGTTTGTTTGCCACACTGTCATCTGCATGACAGCTGGGTAAACATGAGCTCTGATTGGCGGTAAGATCATTACTATTGGTCAGAGAGCTGCGGTGTCCACGCTGTCAGATGACAGCATGAGTCAGCAGCTGTGACCTGAGGTAAAAATGTTACCACGGTTCACAGACATTGTTTTATGAGAGAGTACTATTTTCATAAGCCTATGCCTGCTGTCATTGATGATAGTGAGAGCAGGCACCATTGATGGGAGTATTTATCAGCCGGCATTTGTGCTATAAATAAAATAATTTTTAAAAATTACTCGGGTCTACTCTATTTTTGATAAGCAGTGCAGGCAAAAATGACACCTGCAGACTCTAAACCTCAGTTTTCAGCTTTATCATGGCTGATTATCATGACTAAAGGGGTCCCACATAGGTTTCTTTTAATTATTTAAATATATACCGTATATACTCGAGTATAAGTCGATCCGAGTATAAGTCGACCCCCCTAATTTTGCCACAAAAAACTGGGAGAACTTATTGACTTGAGTATAAGTCTAGGGTGGGAAATGCTCCATAGATTATTCCCCCATATGGTGTCCTCAGAAGAAGCTCCATAGATTGTTCCCCCATATGCTGCCCCACAAGAAGCTCCATAGATTGTTCCCTCATATGCTGCCCCCATAAATAGCTCCATAGGTTGTTCCCCCATATGCTGCCCCCATAAATAGCTCCATAGGTTGTTCCCCCATATGCTGCCCCCATAAATAGCTCCATAGATTGTTCCCCCATATGCTGCCCCCATGCTGCTGCTGCATGTAAAAATAAAAAAAATGACATACTCACCTCTCCGTCGCTGGGTGTCAGATACTCACCTGTCCTGCGTCCATCTTAATTAAACCATACTTACAACCTCGCCTAATTCCACCGAAGCCCTCATTCTCCTGTAATAAACCAAAAATAATAAAACAACAATATCCCTTATCTGTCTGTAGTTCTGTCCCATGCCGTAATGCATATCTGGGGGAGAAATATTTTTCCACCTGGAAGGTGCCAAGATGTGACCATCCAGGCTGAGAACCACTGGTGACTGAACTTCTGTGAGCACAGCCTTAGGCTACTTTCACACATCAGGTTTTCGGCGTCAGGCGCGATCCGGCGTCGTGCCGGAATGCCGGATCCGGCAAATGTTTTGTAAAACCTGATGTGCCGGATCCGGTTTTCTGCCGGATCCGTCTTGTTCTTGACAGACAAAACCGGATCCGTCTCATCCGGTTCATCCGTTTTTCTATCCGTTTTTCGACGGATTACGCCGGATCCGGTTTTTAAAATTGACCCTTGTGGCCTTCCGAACGGGATTGGCTACTGGAAAACTATATATAGCATGTTCCTACAGCCCTTCTTTGACAGGTTGTAGAGAAGAAAGTGCAGGTTGGAGAGAAGAGCAAGTTACTGGCGAAGATGGATGTTGTCATTGGAAATATTACCACTAGAAGTTCTGTGACGGTTTCAGTAATGAGGGACAATTTTGCACTATACTTTATGTCACCTCAAGGCAGAGTACACTGGCAGGATGACAGAGTGTGAAAGATTTGTGCCCTAACCAAACTTGTGTACCTTCTGGACCAACAGTATATACCTTTGCCAACCAAAGTTGGCTATCTTGTCATGGTCTTACTATTTTTAGCTTTAGGCCACAGGTGTGTACCTGGTTGTGTTTTATGCAAAGTATTTCACCTTTTAACAAAAGTTGTGTACATTGTTAGGAAATCACCAACAATAAACACAACTTTTTAGGTGAAATACTTTGCTTCAAACACAACCAGGAACACAACTGTGGCAAAAAGCTAAAATTTACCCACAGTTATACACTCACTGGCCACTTTATTAGGTACACCATGCTAGTAACGGGTTGGACCCCCTTTTGCCTTCAGAACTGCCTCAATTCTTCGTGGCAGAGATTCAACAAGGTGCTGGAAGCATTCCTCAGAGATTTTGGACCATATTGACATGATGGCATCACACAGTTGGCGCAGATTTGTCGGCTGCACATCCCTGATGCGAATCTCCCGTTCCACCACATCCCAAAGATGCTCTATTGGATTGAGATCTGGTGACTGAGGAGGCCATTTGAGCACAGTGAACTCATTGTCATGTTCAAGAAACCAATCTGAGATGATTCGAGCTTTATGACATGGCGCATTATCCTGCTGAAAGTAGCCATCAGATGCCTGTTCTTAGCTGAGAGGAGTGGTACCCAGTGTGGTCTTCTGCTTCTGTAGCCCATCTGCCTCAAAGTTCGACGCACTGTGCGTTCAGAGATGCTCTTCTGCCTACCTTGGTTGTAACGGGTGGCAATTTGAGTCACTGTTGCCTTTCTATCAGCTCGAACCAGTATGCCCATTCTCCTCTGACCTCTGGCATCAACAAGGCATTTCCGGCCACAGAACTGCCGCTCACTGGATTTTTTTTCTTTTTCGGACCATTCTCTGTAAACCCTAGAGATGGTTGTGCGTGAAAATCCCAGTAGATCAGCAGTTTCTGAAATACTCAGACCAGCCCTTCTGGCACCAACAATCATGCCACGTTCAAAGGCACTCAAATCACCTTTCTTCCCCATACTGATGCTCGGTTTGAACTGCAGGAGATTGTCTTGACCATGTCTACATGCCTAAATGCACTGAGTTGCCGCCATGTGATTGGCTGATTAGAAATTAAGTCTTAACACACAGTTGGACAGGTGTACCTAATAAAGTGGCCAGTGAGTGTATTCCTGGTTTTGAATACCTTTTTACCTTTGAAATACAATGTATTTAACCTTTTTTTTAAACATAGTTCGCCGCAGAAAGAAATGACAGACAACCATTGTGAAACGATAATTTAACTTTTATTTAAATTTTTTTTTTTTTGTAAAATGTTTTTAAAGTGCAAAAAACTTTTTTAATAAAGGTTTTAAACCCAATGGGCATTTTTATTAAAAAACACACATTACAAATCTGTGTAGTGTGGGGTGGAAATACTGCTGGAGGGGCTGCGGGACACTTCGACACTGGGTGTGTGGAGAGAGGACTGGGATCGTGGTGGGGAAGGAACAGTTAGAGGTGAAGGTGTGGAAAAAGCTACAGAATGGGTGGACATGTGGGAGGCAGAGGAGGTGGTGGGCGGTGGAGTGGAGGGTTGGGCAGGGACTGTAGGAGCAGATGATGTTGATGGAAAGTTGTATGGGGAAGGAGTTTGGTACGGGGAAGGAGTTTGGTACGGGGAAGGAGTTTGGTACGGGGCAGGTTGCTGGAAGTGGGGAGATGTCTGGTACTGGGGAGGTTGCTGGTACTGGTGAGGTTGCTGGTATGTAATAGGAGGGGGAGGATGGAAAGTGGCTGGAGGGGGTGCAGATGTAATAGGAGGGGGAGGATGGAAAGTGGCTGGAGGGGGTGCAGATGTAATAGGAGGGGGAGGATGGAAAGTGGCTGGAGGGGGTGCAGGTGGAGGAACTACAGTGGTGGGAGGTGGAGGTTGGGAGGTAACCTGCTGTAGAGCACCGTGGCACGAATGCATTACATGCATCTGCTGGGTAGGAGATAGTGTTGCCATGCGCTCCACAACAGACCTGAAAAAGGTGTGGTTTGGCGAAGATCTTGCTTCTGAATGCATGGTTTGCAGAAGTGTCTTCACCTCCAGAATGCTGGAGTTGATCTGCTGAAAGCCTGCAGAGATTTGCTCTGACAAGACTTTTAGACAGTTCTGGAAAGATGCATTCAGATGCAAGAACTCTTGCGCATAACTCTTTTCATGACCCCTCTGCCGCTGCCGCCCAGTACCCGCAGGTGTACTAGAGGTGGCGGGGGCAGAAGGGTGGGGTAAAGGGAAAGTGATCTCCTCACCAGCAGCTTCATGTAATGTAGGCGGCCACGATGCTCCTGTGCTGGTGGATGGGACAGATGGGTCGAATGTGTGGGAAGGCTGGGAAGGTGCAGATGTACCGGGGCGGTCGAAGTGTCCCTCGGTGCCGGTCTCCTCAGGGATCGCCTCAGAAGGGTCCAATCGTGCAGGCTCCCGAGTGCTGCTCACCGTGCTGTGGAATAAAGAGAAAAAAAACAATTAAAATACTGACATGGTATGGCCCTGGCTGAAAAAAAAAAGTTACATCTAACATTTTTTTTCACATGTGGTGTGTAATATTTACCTTCTGGTGAGCATTGTTTCCCGGAGGAACGACAGGGCTTGTGCGTACTTGTACTTGCTCCTGCGTCCTCCAGATCCACTCGGGGCCCGCATCTCTTTATTGAACTCCTTCTTGAAACGATCCCTCACAGACCGCCACCGATTCACAATTCTGTTCCCTGAAACGAGAAAGGAGTGGTTAGTATACAACATCAGTGTTTCACAAACTCCAGTCCTCATGGTCCCCAGGGGTCATGTTTTCAGGATTTCCATAGTAAATAGAAATCCTGAACACATGATCCGTGGGGACCACGAGGACTAGAGTTCGGGAAACACTGGTTTACATCAAGCAACCGGTACTGTATATACTTACGCTCTTTAATCTGGGCCCGAACATCGAGGTCCTCCCAGCGGCCCACAAGAAGCGAACAGATTTCCTCCCAGAGTCGTCGGGTAACGATAAGGTCAGCGTGGCGGCGGTCAGCCATATTCCAGAGCGGCTCCCTTTCTCTGACGAGATCGATGAGGTGGTCGACATCGAGTCCTCCATCCTCACCGTCAGAGTCGGGAGCACGCTGTGAAGGCTGTTAAAAAAAAAGACAAAAATAACATAATTAGCCTCCACAAAAGAAATGAAATAAAAAGTGCAAAAAAACAAAGCAAAAATATTTATACTTACACGCTGGTGACCGCCGCGTTGCTGTCGCCGACGACCCTGGGAGGCACTGCGAGGACCTCTTGGCCGAGCACCAGATTGGGAAGACTAGAGAAGAAAACAAAAAATGTTATGTCTTTGGATGTAGGCATTTGTTTGCTGTGTGTGGTCTGCAGAACATTGTTTTCTATGTGTTGTGTGTAGTGTGATGTTGTGTTTCTGCGTTTGATGCAAAAAACTTACCAATTGTGAGCCCACTCCAGGTGTCTGTCCACCCCTTCCTTCTTCTTCTGGGAGCTCCTCTTCATCTTGTGATTCCTGTTTTGAAATAAAAGGCAATGAATAGACATATATTACAGAGATGATGGATTTTGGAAATAAAAACTTACCGTCAAACGCTGACGATGCGAGGGAGGGCTCCCAGAAGAAGATGTGCTGTCCTGTTGATGGCCAGACTCCATGGCTGTGGGTATTGCTGCTGCTGTTGCTGCTGCCAGTGATGCCTTTTCTGCTGCTGCTGCATCTCTTGGGCGGCTGTTGAATAAAGAGAAACAAAGGGCCAATGAATATCTTGATATTCCATGGCCCTAGTTTGGAGGAATGGGGGATTTGATAATTACCGTCTCTCATCTGCTGCTGGACTCCCCTCCTCAGCATGTTCCATTTGCTGTTCCATTTGCTGCTCCATTTGGGGTGGTGGTGGTGCTGATGGTGCTGCAGTGGTCTCCTGCCTTCTCCTGCTGCGCTTGGTTGCTTTCTTGGGTGGCATGTTGGGTGTGGCTGTGGGTCCCACTGTCTTGCTTTTATATATGTCTTGTGGGCAGAGCTACTGAGCATGCTCAGACCAAAAAAACCGGATCCGGCCACCGGATCCGGCTTTCGCCGGATCAGGCGCATTGCGGCGCTCATAGGCTTTCATTGTGTGAAAAAGCCGGACGCGCCGGATTGCATTTCGCCGGATCCGGTTTCTGTGAAAAGCGCCGGATCACGCCTGACGGCGAAAACCTGATGTGTGAAAGAGGCCTTAGTGGCTAGCAGTGACATGACTGAGGCTGTGATCACAGCCAGGATAAAACAGATTGTCTGGAATCTCAGAGATATGTCAGGTCCTCTTTCTCTAACTATATTAATTACTTTAATGTTTTGCATGCAAGATCTATCCTCAGATAGTGCTAACAGGCAGTACCACCCCAATAACACTTCTAGACTTCCATCATTAACAAGTCAAGAGTCTAACAAGTTCTAGGCAGAGAATGATCCATTATAATTTCTCTGTGGACACTGTCATTGAGTGTCCTTATAGAATAGTGTTAGTTAATGTCCTCCATTAATAATATCAGCCATACGCCACCAAATTCCTCATATTTATTACAGATATACCATTCTAATAATGCAAACCATTTAACAGGGGGCATAATATAAGGGTGTCAGCTTATGCTGGACATGTAGTACTCTCCACCATTATGCTGTTGTCCATATATCTTTCTAACTCAATTTAAATAATTTTTTTGTAGGAGTTGCCTAATGAACAAATGTATAGACAGGCAAAAGTAAATCAATAGGAGTAAGTAGAAATTAAGTGCACCTTTTTTTTACTGCTTTTAGCGTGGCTCTTAATTAATAGAAACTAGTGTTTTAGTTAACATACTGGTGCAATTATTGGACACATTGCACCAGATGACTAAGAGTATATCAGAGCACTTTGGCCCCGTTTCATCTAGACTTGCGTGAGCAACACCGGTTGTGTTGGATTCAAGTGCTCCTAATTCATTAAGAGGCACTCTCCTCCATCATGAATTAGCTATGGTGTCACATCCTCCTTGTGCCCATCCCACCACAGCAGCTCCACTCATTTTGGGCGAGCTGGACGAAACTAGCATAAGAACTACAAAAGTTGCCAAAGTTTGCCCAATTCCGCATTGCGCAAAAAGTATACCGACTCTAAAAGTGATTTACGCAGGTCTATGGAATAATTATTTTAATGTATAGGGGCCTATGTACCATCTGATGTGTATGTAACAGTACCTATCCACTTATTATATTAGTGGCTATATTAGTGGCTGTATGTTCCCAATGCTGCTAAAAGTACAAAACTTCTGGCTTCTGGATTTGTTCAGCTAGATACAGTCAATGTTTGCATATATCTTAACGCTTACAGTGGCTGCTGTTTATATTTGTAGATTGATAAATAGATTGCAACTAAGAGATTTAGGGTCCCGTTACACTTAGCGATGCACCAGCAATCCCGACAACGATACGACCTGGTAAGGATCGCTGGTGCGTTGTTAAATGATCGCTAGTAAGCTGCCAAACAGGAAGATCTCTTCAGCGACGAAGCAACCATCCGGCGATCCTCGGCAGTCGTTGGAACCTTGTCACACAGCAGCGTTTCTAAATGATTCCAGCCTGCGTCCCTGAGTTCTGCGTCGCTGAAGAGATCGCTCGTCGGCATCAAACACAGTGATGCATGCTGGCCAGCGGGACACCAACGATGAAAAAATGGCCCAGGACATTCGAGCACGATCAGCGATATCCAGCGATGGGGCTGGTCACCGCTGTGTGTCACACAAAGCAAGATCGCTGGTAAGATCGCTGTTGTGTCACAAAATCAGTGACGCTTCAGCGATCTCACTATGTGAGAAAGGGGCTTAAGTGATTGGTGCACAGCACTAACATCATCCTTATGGCAAAATAATTCAAAATATGCAAATGAATATATACATTTTATATTACATGTACAGTATATCCAACTTAGTGTAATGTTATCATAAAAGGTGAAGGTGAAACATTAGTTTGCAGTCTATTAAATGGCATTATTAGCTGATAAGATTTTCTGTGAGAAATGATATTGGAGAGAAATGTAAAGTTCATAATGTTTGCCAATAAAAAATAAATTTTTATTACTTACAGGTTCTTGTCTCCTGTTAAAACTGTATTTTATAAAATTAGCTGTTAGCTGAATAATTGAAAATAAATATACACTGTATGTACAACGACTTATATGTGAATATTTTGTAAACCAAGGGTCAAGACCAAATAACTGGAAGTTATAGCCATTTAAAGTACAGCTTTTTTGCTGCCATGAAACGGATGTTAAATAGGGAACACCAGCCGTGGCTTTTATAGCTTCTGGGTATTGCTCTGTTCTCATGATCTTAAGTCCACTTATGTTTTGTGTTTTTCTTTAGAGGTCACAAAACTTTGATCAATAATGAGTGATAAGGGGCTTCTCTTGTACCTTCAGGACAACTGTGTGTGCGCTACCATTCTCTTGAGTAAATGTCAAAAATGCATTTTATGATGAATGATAGATTAATTTATTGCATGGTAGTAAATGTAATATTTACTGAAAAAAGGACTTTATTGATTATTGCTATAGTTCCTGAATTCATGTTTTGTATATTACACTCAAGCAGTACAATGACAATGCTAAAAAATATTTCAAGACAAACTAAGAAAAAAATGTAGCAGTGCTCAGAAGACCAACTAAACCTCCTTTTTTATTTTAGCTGTCATTTTTATTCAATAAAAAGCCTTTATCATTCCTATAGATCCACCTTTCTGTGGTGCTATAGATATGACAAAATCTCCAAATACAATATTGTACTTCTTACAGCTCCTTTGTTTTAATAGCCAATCTGGGTTTTGAGTAAGGTTTAAGTGAGTTTTAAGTACAGGATCTGCAGGTCCTTTATGGCAGGGTTCCCCAACTCCAGTCCTCAAGGCCCACCAACAGGTCATGGTTTCAGTATTTCCTTTGTATTGCACAGGTGATGCAATTATCACCTGAGCAATACTAAGGAAATCCTGAAAATATGATCTGTTGGTTGGCCTTGAGGACTAGAGTTGGGGAACCCTGCTTTATGGTACACTTAGAGGTAAACATGAAATAGTACGCCGATGTCAGACTCCCTTCCTTTGATGTGGGTTCCAACAGTGAGCCCACATCTTTCCCTGGACATGTCAGCTGTTTTGAACAGCTGACAGGTGCCCGCAATAGCTGTGGGTGGAATCACGATCCACCTGTGGCTATTAACCATCGCCTCTATGTAGCAGAGCCGATCTGGCTATGGCAGCATGCCAAAAGTAAAAAAAAAGTTTTTGAAAATATAAAAAAATGAAAAAAATATAAACGTTCAAATCACCCTCCTTTCGCCCCATTCAAAATAAAACAATTCAAATAAAATGAAAGACATACACATATTAGGTATCGCCGCGCTCAGAGAATGGCCCGATCTGTCAATAAAAAATGAATTAACCTGATCGCTGAATGGCGTAGTGAGAATAAAAGTCAAAACGCCAGAATTACTTTTTTTGGTCACCGTGACGTTGCAATAATGGGCAATCAAAAGACCGTATTAGCACCAAAATGGTATCATTAAAAACGTCAGCCCAGCATGCAAAAAAATAAGCCCTCAGCCAACCCAGGATCATGAAAAATAAAGATGCTACGGGTATTGGAAAATGGCGCAAGTTTTTTAGGGGCTGAA